>NC_081194.1:48310655-48583155 GCF_902713425.1 Acipenser ruthenus | reverse complement strand
ATAAAATTAAAATGCACCAACAGTTTTGTGCCTTATCAACTGTGAGGTTATGAAGTAACTTGTGTACTGTACAAACACCATAATGTGTATTTTAGCCTCCAGTTAAATCTGCTTATAACTGCTTACTGTGTTTACTCTCTTAAAATAAACAGTGTGAACTTTTACAGAGTGCACTTTTTTTACAATGACAACATGCACATAAAGAAGTTAAATCTGGCAAAGCTGGGGATCAAGGAAACAGATAAAAAGGGTTATACCACAAGCATGGGTATATCTAGCGTACTTCTGAATTTCAGGAGCTTCGATATTTCAAACTGTACTGCCACCAATCCGTCTTTCATAACACCTTTAAAATGTCTGAAATAATTTCAGATTTCTATGGTTTTGATTCTGACCGTGATTTTCTTGTGAACAAGTTTAGTCAATAAATGCCAGTTACCGATCTGCTTGCATCTCACTTATTCAAACAGTCTGTAGCCCCTTTATCAACACTGGTAATGGTAGGAAACAACAGAGAGGCTGAAAATTGAAAGACTGAACTCAAGGTTAAATCTAAAGAGATGATCGCAAAGCAGCCCATAAACAGGGTTCGAAATGAATCTCCCTCGAAGCATACTCTGTTGAAAAATAAAGTAAAGATCTGCCAAGTAAAATAATCCATGAATTAATTGATTTCATATTAAAAAATAGACTTTTTATTGCTATTTATTAAAAATATATACTTGTGGTATAAACAGACTACTGAATGATCGTTCATGTTACACATTTTTTTATTCGCCTTAGGAGTATGTCCTTACATAAACTGGGACATCCTCCTGTGGCGAATAAAAAATGTATACCATGAACGATCATTAAATATCCTCTATTAACACCAACTACAGGTTAGTATAAGAGTTGCTTAGTGACTGTAAAACCACATTTTAACGTATGCCCTAAACATATTTGACGTGTCTTACACCTTATAATGGTAACTAATTTGACTATATATATATATTTTTTATCTTCACCTTCACAGAGATACAACTACAGTATTAACAACTTTACTTGCTTTTTCAAAACTATTCTTAGAGGGCAGCAAGGGTTAAACACTTATGACCCTGACCTGTTTGTCTCAAAGATGTGTACTTAAAAGATATTAAACTCCAGGAGTACTGGTCTCGAGACCAACTTTTCAACTCTCAGTAGTTACCTCCTATATTGTGTTAAGGATGCTGCCATATCTTTCCAGATGTTTCTTACAAGGTGTTATCCTCAAGGTTTTTTAAATATTGACGAGAAAGTCGAATTCACATTAACTAATTGCTGTGACATTGTCTCATCACTACTTTCAGAAAAGGTGTCATCTTTCATGGTGTTTTAACATAGTAATTAAAATACCACAAGGATGTTTCCTGGAAGAACCACCTACGGCTCCACATTTCCTTCAAACAGTTCACCAGATGGGTTTGTTTGAATGGTGAATTTAGAGATGTATATAATAATCCTCAATTTAGTTGAACTGCAAGAATCTCTTGGAATAAAATCATGAAATTAACTCAAAAGATAATTGATGCAACAGAGGCAAACTCCAACTGAAAGGAAAAAATTCTAAAAGCTGTCACATTAGGGAGGCTAGGCTACAGCTATTACTAACTTTAAAATGTGTTATTCTTAAGCCATATCCTTAATTAGAGATGATTGTCAAGATCTGCATATGTTAAATAGAGGTGTTAATGTTTCAAGACTTATCTTCTCAAATACAATATTATTTTGACTTGATTGTATATAAAGTAGCTTACTATGACTAATTGCCAGGGGCAGCTGGTCATTAAGGGCTGAAAGGGCTAAGCCCCTCCAGGGACATATTATTCCAACATGTTAACTTATATTCATTATTAGTTTCTCTTATCATCAGTTAATTTAATTCAGTCCCTTGTTTAAATTTACAGTGAAGGTGTGCCCTCTTGCGTTAGGACGTTGTTGACATTCCTTGACTTGTGTCGTTATCAGACCATTTCATTAGCCCTCGGCTGTGTTCGAGTTGCTATGTGTTCATCACTTCATCAGCCGGGGCTTGCAGGTTCCCTACAGTTCACGCGAAGCACGGTGGGAATAAAATGGGGCTAATCTTCGACAGCTCAAGATTTATCAAGTATTTACTGAAACTACCAATGTAACCCTTCAGCCCACCAGTTTCTCAGTTATTCGGTGAGGGACGAGGGTAAACGGCTAGTAGAGTACAATGAATTACATTGACAATTTGCATCAGAAGCCTTTTTTCTATGTCAATAGAAGAACAGCTTAAAAGGCTGGGTGAAAACCAACTTAGTGATATTAAAATTACACAAAATGACAAGAAACTAAACCAAAGCTTTTGTGTGTCATGGTTTGACTGGAAGGATTGGCTGACGGTGAGTGAAGAAAAAAAAAACGTTGTTTTGTTTCCCTGCATCTTGTTTGGACAGGATACGGCTTGGACCAAAACCGGAACAATAAGAAACACGAGAATAGTGCTTCTCATATCGGGAACTGTGTTAAACTGAAAATTACTGGAAACGTTTATATTGCTACTCAGATTGATGAAGGTTACCGTATTTCCGTGCAAAGGCATAATGAGCCTGTACAGAAGAATAGGTGTGTTCTTTCCTGGATAATTGACTGCATCAGGTTCTGTGGAAGTCATGAGTTGCCACTGAGAGAGAGGTCATGGTGAGAGAGAGTCTTCTTTAAGTCAGGGATTGTTTCTAGATTTGGTATATGCGTTTTCTCAACTAGATAATCAGTTAGCAGACAACTGTGTGCTGGAAGTGTACAAGAAGAAAATCAAAACTGAAGTTTCAAATGCAAGCTTTGTGTTAGTACAAGCCCGACGAAACGACAGATGTGTCATGTACAACTCAACTAATGATTGTGCTGAGGTATATCACGGAGGGCTCTGAAGTTGAGAGGTTTCACGGTTTTTTGGAAGTTTGCGACCGAACGGCTGAAGGATTAGCAACTCTTCTCAAGCAAGAACTGGAGCCTTACAATTTAAATACTAAACTTGTCGCACAGACATACGACGGTACAGCTGTAATGAGTGGTGCGTTAAATGGTGTCCAAGCAAGAGTCAAAGAAAGTTATCCATATGCACACTATCCATTGTTATGCTCACCAGCTAAATATTGTTATGCAACAAGTCTGCTCAGTTGTCAAACCAATCAGTTTTCTTTGCAAATCTTTCAGCCTTTGCAACGTTTTTCTCAACATCTCCTAAACCAACGGCTGTTCTTGACGACTTGTGCAAAAGTCGGATTCCAAGTTCTGGATTCCAAGTTCTGGGGCAACACGGTGTAACTTTAAAAGCAGAACAGTAAACACTGTGTATGAAAATCAAAAGGCTCTGCGCAAGTGCTTTGAGAAAATTCAGAAAGCGGACCGTTGAGATGATGGATCAGTTCAGCAATCTTAAGGACTGGCAAAGCTTCTGGGAGATAAAGATTTTCTTTTATTTTAAGTTTTCTTCATTCTGCCATTCACGTGGACATTCTTTACAAAATCTTACAAAAGCAAAATTTGACTGCAGTACAATTAAACACTCTGGACAAATTCACTAAACTTGTGACAGCACTGAAAGAAAACCTTCCTGCAGAAGAAGTTGAAAACCCAAGCGAAACTGAACCACCAAAGAAAATAATTTGATCAAGCAATGCTGATGTAGCGAAGGAAGCATGTAACACTATGATTCTGCAGGCAAAAGAATGCTTTGACAAAGTAAATCACTTGATGTCATTTGCTCATATTGCTTAGAGTGCTGGAGGAGAACAACCTTCAGGTCCCTTTTTCAGAAACCTTTCAACTGACGGAGATCGCCCTTACTTCCCAAGTAACAACAGCGGAATAAGAGAGATGTTTCAGTACACTGAAACACATAAAGAATTTCCTGCACAATACAATGACCCAAGACAGACTTAACGCACTTGGTGTACTGTCGATTGAAAAGGAGCTTATCTGCAAAAAACGAAGAAGCCAGTTCCTCTACAAATAAAGTAGGCTTTTACTTAATATGCATGATGTTATTATGTACAACACACCTTTAACTGAGCACACTATTAGTAAATTCTGAAAATAAATGTTGGTTTTAATAGCTCAGCCCCTCTAGTTTGTTAGGTTACCAGCCACCACTTCTAATTGCCATCAGATATTTTACTGCTATTACACTGCTATTTCGTACAAGGGTAAGAACAGAAAATGTAATTTAACCTTATGTCACGTTACATAAAATAGCATCCAATTTAGCAGCATAAGAACATTAGTTTAAAAGAAAAAGGAAAAAAAGTGACAATTAGCCTTTCTCTGCTTGTTAAGTTAAGCAGAAGAACTCCATAATTTAAGCTAATTAGGGTAAAGTTGCTCATGTTTCAAGTCAATAAATAACAATATAAAATGCAGAGATGACCTTTTCAAACTGTCCGTCTAATTAACCATCCAGACATGCAGGTGGCAATAACTGAAGCATGAAAAGTGTCTGGAGTGGCTTCTTGACATACACTAAGCTCTTTTTTTGAGTGCAAAGATTAATACATAACCATGGGAAAGGGCTGGGGGACAACAACCTTACAGCACACCAATGAGGAGTGTCACACAGGATGACAAACAGCACAGAAACCCAGCAGGAGCTCTATGATTTTTTTATTTATTTTTTATAATCGTTTGATTTATTTTTATATATGAATTACGTTCAAAATGTAAGTATTTATTTGATCACATTAATGATTGTTGTGTATGTTTTACATATTTTTATTTGTTAATATTTATTTTAAAAAATGTCCTTTCACATGTTAGACTTAAGTTGTTCAGTTACAGACAGTGCTCCACCCGTGGAGAAGAGAATTGACTGGTATTAAGTCAGATTCACTGTATATGATTAGGGTCCTAGTGCCCTGTTAACCATTAGGTGGCATACCTCGGCAGACTACATTGTTGACGGTACTGGACAGTGAAAGGTTGGCATTTGGATTTGTGCTGCCTTGTCTCTGTAACAGACATTTTAAAGAAGAAAATTATATGCATGGAGGTTTCTAAAATTACTTCCAAGGAGGAAAACGCATTACTAAGCAATCAGTAAGATGTCCATATTATGCACCAGCACCCAATGCAAAGTGATAGAATCCAACACTTTCAGCAGAGTGAGCCACCAATTAAAACCATCTCCAGATTCAGACGTCACTAAAACTGGGATCTTTATTTAAAATCTTAACTGAGACAACAGCAGTTTAAGTACATACATAGAATAATATATGGGCTGGAATACATTATCACAGAATAACTCAAGACATATATTATTTGTGTGATAATAACCTATTCTGAACCATTTTTATTTTATATATTCTGTTTCTTAAAGCATACAAAAGCAAATAAAACATACAATGTTTCTATATTTATTGTTTGTCAGTATTTCATTTATATTTTGATTTCTATTGTTTTTATTCGTAAACTGCTGAAATAATGTATATTTTGAAAGAATACAAAAATGTAACCCCCATTATTCACACTAATTGTATGCATGCAGGAAACTGAGGGACAGGTTAATGGGCAGGCACGGCTAACACGATGTGCGATATTACGGACAAAACCTAGAATGCAATATTCACGGAGGATCAATTTAAAACTCTTAGATAAACATGTATAATGGATATTTTGTATTGTGTTATTTTATTTTGTTTCTCCCACTGAAGGCGCACACAATTCTGTGAGGGTTATATCAGCAAGTGTTTATTTTTCTTGTATTTTCATTTTCTTGCTCTTAAAAATGTCTCCTTACAGTATTTCATTTTATAAACTTGACACAAAAATGCCAGGAAAGTGTATGCACAAGGAGTAAACTGGGCTTTTGTGCAGCGCTGTTTCTGATATAATCCAATGTGTATTAGCAAAAACATGCAAAAAACGATGATGAATACAATTGAAATTATATATATATATTACACCCAGGAATCTGATTACCAGACAGCAGCAGTTATCTTCAGGTGTAAGGGTGATATCTTACATTACTAAACTCTGAATATGGAAAATCATTAATAGTATTCCCAACTCCAAATGCATTGCCTTCAGTAGCAACTTAATAAATGCTGCAATAGCCAGAAGCAAAAACATACAACAAATACTCAATGTAAACTGGCAACACAATCCTATTTTGAAATCCATTTGCCATGGAAATTCTGAATTGTTGTCGTCTGATCTGATTGTGTGGGCTATAATTATAGAGAAATCTGGTTACTTGAAGCCACATAAAAGCACTGATTTTAGCTTTGAAATATTTCTTTAAATCTATTGTAGCTGCAAATTTGTGCATGGTATAAGATAATGTTTTTTTGGGGGGTATAAAACATCTCAACAGATGACACAACCCCTGGTGGGCATTATTGAAATTGTTTTTTTTTTTTTTTTTTTTTTTACAGAGTAGAACCAGGGCCAGAGGACACAGTTAGAATGGAGAGGAATCAGTTACTAGTAGGAACCAGACAAGCACTGATAGGCCGAATGGCTTCCTTTCGTTAATACATTTTCTTATGTTCTTATGATCTTCATATTTTGGATAAACAGTTAAAGTACTATGTATAGAAATGCACTGCTTGTTCTCTTATAAATAAATATAACTTGGTAGAAATTTTCTTTGTTTTTAAGTCTATTTGAAAACAGCATTGGCAGAATCCTTGGAGTCTAAAGGGGTGAAAAAAAGGCCCAACCTACTGTAATTGCAAAGCTATAGCCAAGTAATTGTTTAACTAAATGGTGAACAAAGTGCACTATTGAGTTGGGGGGGGGGGCAGAATATGGTGTTGACATCAAACAGCCAATACTTCCTGGTTTCAGGGTTCCATTTTTCCTTTTTCTGCTATGTGATTAGGTGCCTGATACCACAAGGATGTTTACAAATGATTCTAACAAAGTAAAGTACTTAATTATGATCAGTTGTGGCCTGGAGCTGCTGTAACTCAAGCCTGTAGCCTTACAGTGACACCGCCAGCCATTAAGATAAGAGGCTGACCTGAGGAGTGAGAACTTCATCAGAGACCTTCTCCCAGTCTCGGTTTCATCATGCATTACCCTTCTACTCGAGACAAGAGATAAAGAAGAGAAAATAGCCTCTTTGATGATATTAACTTGTTTTGCACTTGAGCAGACACAGTCACTTGTGGTTAAATGAATAATCTATTAGACTCTGACTTGTCAGACATGGTCACCTTTGAGCAATTGGATTTAAAAGTAATGACTGAATGTCAGTTGTATGACTAGCAGCACATTTGTTCTGTATATTAATTTATTTATTGTACGAGATGCTGTTTTCTTGTGCACACATAGCTATTTTAAATAAATTGTCTATAGCCAAAAAAATAATAATAATAATAATAACATGATCGCCACAGTCTTCAGTTCAAAGCAACTGTAGCCAATATATTTTTTATATTTTATTGCTAACTTCTTTAGTATGTATTTTATGTTCTGTTTGGGGTATGGGATGCCATATTATATTACAGATGTAGCCTGTTTCACATCACGTTAGATAATATGTTATTTGCCAAGTAATGTATTTAGTATAAGGGCATCTGAATTAAATGCTTTATTTTCAGAATGAAAAGACGGGAAAATAAAATGGCCGGTACCTCCCCATATATTAAAAAATGTGAAACATGTGCTGGTCCCTAAATGTTGCTTCATCAATGGCTTGTACGTGTTTATTTATTTCCCTTGTAAGTGTGCCTGTGGTCATGATATAATTAGCATTGACTTATTTTAAAATGCGCTTCTAGAAAATGATGCATTGAATATTTATTTCTTCACTCTCTATACTTGGGAGACTGCTGAGTATTGAGTTTCCCAACTGGACACACTATTTCCAAATGGGACATAAGAGAAGGAATGTTTCATTTATGAAGCTTCCAGAAATTTGACCACTTAATGTGTCACAGCTTAAGTTAATGTAACAGTCAGCTGAAATTCATCTTCCCTACACTGGCAGGGAAGAGAGCTCTGTATTATTACAACAATTTAAATACAGCCAGTCAGGCTTTTACTCGGGTCTGAAAATAATGCCATATCAATGAATGTAACTGATGTATACATTGTGGTGCAATAATACTGCAAGTGCATATAATGAATTAAGGGGGGGGGGGGGGGGGGGGGGGGGGGTGATACCTTTTTAGCATATCTCACCAGTCCCAGATATCAAGGGTTTAACACCAAAATGCAATTAGCACTATTTTGTGTGAAAGGAAAATAAGACTGCTGTTGCTACATGATAAACACATGACTGAGGCATATTTTTGGGTGCTGTTGTCTGTTATTACATGTTTTGTAGCATAAACAGTTTAACTTAACTTTTATTTAAAACATGGTGCAAATATTTCCTCTGTACACTCATATATATACAGTACTGTGCAAAAGTTTTAGGCAGGTGTGAAAAAATGCTGTAAAGTAAGAATGCTTTCAAAAATAGACATGTTAATAGATTATATTTACCAATTAACTAAATGCAAAGTGAGTGAACAGAAGAAAAATCTAAATCAAATCCATATTTGGTGTGACCACCCTTTGCATTCAAAACAGCATCAATTCTTCTAGGTACACTTGCACAAAGTCAGGGATTTTGTAGGCATATAGTCAGGTGTATGATTAAACAATTATACCAAACAGGTGCTAATGATCATCAATTCAATATGTAGGTTGAAACACAATCATTAACTGAAACAGAAACAGCTGTGTAGGAGGAATAAAACTGGTTGAGGAACAGCCAAACTCAGCTAACAAGGTGAGGTTGCTGAAGACAGTTTACTGTCAAAAGTCATACACCATGGCAAGACTGAGCACAGCAACAAGACACAAGGTAGTTATACTGCATCAGCAAGGTCTCTCCCAGGCAGAAATTTCAAGGCAGACAGGGGTTTCCAGATGTGCTGTCCAAGCTCTTTTGAAGAAGCACAAAGAAACGGGCAATGTTGAGGACCATAGACGCAGTGGTCGGCCAAGAAAACTTACTGCAGCAGATGAAAGACACATCATGCTTACTTCCCTTCGCAATCGGAAGATGTCCAGCAGTGCCATCAGCTCAGAATTGGCAGAAAACAGTGGGACCCTGGTACACCCATCTACTGTCCGGAGAAGTATGGTCAGAAGTTGCCTTCATGGAAGACTTGCGGCCAAAAAGCCATACCTCCGACGTGGAAACAAGGCCAAGCGACTCAACTATGCACGAAAACACAGGAACTGGGGTGCAGAAAAATGGCAGCAGGTGCTCTGGACTGATGAGTCAAAATTTGAAATATTTGGCTGTAGCAGAAGGCAGTTTGTTCGCCGAAGGGCTGGAGAGCGGTACACGAATGAGTGTCTGCAGGCAACAGTGAAGCATGGTGGAGGTTCCTTGCAAGTTTGGGGCTGCATTTCTGCAAATGGAGTTGGGGATTTGGTCAGAATTAATGGTCTCCTCAATGCTGAGAAGTTCAGGCAGATACTTATCCATCATGCAATACCATCAGGGAGGCATCTGATTGGCCCCAAATTCTGCAGCATGACAATGACCCCAAACATACAGCGAAAGTCATTAAGAACTACCTTCAGCGTAAAGAAGAACAAGGAGTCCTGGAAGTGATGGTATGGCCCCCACAGAGCCCTGATCTCAACATCATTGAGTCTGTCTGGGATTACATGAAGAGAGAGAAGCAACTGAGGCTGCCTAAATCCACAGAACAACTGTGGTTAGTTCTCCAAGATGTTTGGGCCAACCTACCTGCAGAGTTCCTTCAAAAACTGTGTGCAAGTGTACCTAGAAGAATTGATGCTGTTTTGAAGGCAAAGGGTGGTCACACCAAATATTGATTTGATGTAGATTTTTCTTCTGTTCACTCACATTGCATTTTGTTAATTGATAAATATAAACTATTAACATGTCTATTTTCGAAAGCATTCTTACTTTACAGCATTTTTTCACACCTGCCTAAAACTTTTGCACAGTACTATATTATATATATATATATATATATATATATATATATATATATATATATATAGTAAATATGAACTGGAGAGGAGGGCTATAGTAGAAATTTATTGCCCCAAGGGAAGACTACTGTTACCGACAGGGGACTACAATGCCTGAAGCCTGGAGGTAACAATAGTCTTCCCAGATTTAACATATGAATCATTCAAGAATATAAGCGAGTCAAGGTTGGATAGTAAATATGACTTTATATATTTTGTCCAAATATAGCTGATACAGCATGCATCAAAGTTTTTTTTTGGCGTACAGCTGTCCATCTGGCTTGCTGACTGCTGCATAATGCAATTTAGATCCTGGCTGTCATATTTGTTTACATCGTCAAGTTGAAATTGTTTGAATTACAGAAAGTCAGAAAACAGTGACAGTGACGTTTTAATCACCATTTTAGTGTTTGGAGCATCTTTCTTTTGTAGTATGTTTTGTAATTCATTTTCTGTTAAGTCACAGAATCACTGTCCACCAGTTTTTTTCATTTAGCAATTTTCTCTTGTTGTTAGGAGTGGAAGAACAGAAAATAGGAGGCACTTTTTTACACAGAGAATTGTGAGGGTCTGGAACCAACTCCCCAGTAATGTTGTTGAAGCTGACACACTGGGATCCTTCAAGAAGCTGCTTGATGAAATTCTGGGATCAATAAGCTACTAACAACCAAACGAGCAAGATGGGCTGAATGGCCTCCTCTCGTTTGTAAACTTTCTTATGTTCTTATGTTCTTGCATTACATAGGTGATTTAAATCACTACATAATTACCAATTAAAAACAACAATTAATGTAAAGAACAGAGTATACAATTCATAATTAGAACAATCACTGACATTATGTATCTAATTAATGCATCGTCAAGGCAAACCATCTCTTTCCCCCTTGACGATACATTGCTATTTAATTATTTCAAAAACATCGACCAATCAATTTCCTCATTGAGACCCAAAGGGGATAAAGTATCCAATTTATCTATCCAAAACATTTCTCTTTTCAGTGTGTTATCGAAATCACCTCCTCTACGTCCCAGTGGCACATTTTCAATCCCTATACATTGCAAACTGGAAATCGGATGGAGATGTGTTTGAAAGTGTCTTGAAATGGAAGATGTTTCGTCTTTACGCCTAATTGCACTTTGTGCTCACTAATTCTAGTTTATAGTTGTCTGCCTGTTTTACCTACATAGCCCCAACTACAAGGACATTTTAAAAAGATATACGACATGTGTTGATGTACATGTAATCCTACTCTTTGTCGAAAATACATTACCCGTTCTAGGGTGCGAAAATGTATTAGCCTGTATCATATTACTATACTATGCACATTGCCAACATCTATAAAATTCTGGTTTCGATTGAAAAAATGGTTTCGGGAGAATATATGATCTGATCTGACCAATTTATCTGTTAAATTCTGGCACCTTTTGTACGAAAATAACGGCGGACTGTCGCACAATGGACCCAATCAGGAATCCGACGACAAAATATTCCAATGTTTCATAATGATTGTCTTAATATTTTCACTATGTACTGTATAAGTGGAAACAAAAACTGAGATAAATCTTTTTTATCTTTTTGTTTAGATTTTAGTAACTAAAATAGATTTTCTATTCAAAATATCCGCTCTTACCCTAGCTTTTAAAAGCCAATTTTCTAGATAACCTTGGACCCTGAATTTAGTCATTATCAGATTCACACATTCTCTTCATTCTGTATAACTGACTCACAGGAAGACCCTTTTTACAATGAACAGGATGAAAGCCGTCTGCTCTTAGTATATGATTCTTATCTGTTGTTTTCACAAATGCCATAGTTGATAACTTAGTATCCCTCTTGGAAATAGTTAAATCCAAAAAAAAACATTCTTTTTACTAATAGTTACTGTGAATTTCAAAGATTCAATCTAGTTATTAATATATTTTAAAATAAAAAAAACGTTCATCTTCTGTACCTATTCAAATCATTAAAATGTCATCAATATATCTGCCCCAATATTTAATTTTATCAACAAAAGGGTTATTGGTGTATATACTATCTTGTTCAAATTTAACCATGAATAAATTTGCATAATTCGGTGCACAGTGGAACCTATAGCAGTACCTTGTATTTGTAAATAGTATTTATTCTTCAATAATAAAAAATAATTCTTCTGTAAAACTAAAGTAGCCATGTCCAAGAGAAAATCAGTAGGCGGTTGGGTAGCAAAATCTCTTTTACTGAAAAAATACTCCAATGCTTGTAATTCTTTTTCATGTGGGATATTTATATTAAGACTAGTAACATCTAACGTTACCAATATATCACCCTGTTGAATATTCTCAAGAAGTTCTAATTTATTGAACAAATCAGTCGTGTCTCTAAGATATGCAGGTAGAGAAACAAAATATAGATGTTGATAGTGTTTCAGTCAATGATCCCATACCCACAACTATAGGGCGTCCAGGGGGGTTGTTTAATGATTTGTGTATTTTGGTGAGTGTATAGATAACTGGTCTAATTAATTATATGATGTTGTTTTTTTTGTTTTTTTTTTTCATTTATCGTTCCAGTTCTGGTACCATTTCGAATCCCTGATACAAAGTACCACATTACAAAATACCACATTACAGGAGGGGGTGAGAGGTGGTGTAGGGAGAAATAATAGTCTGGAGATAGGAGTGAGCAGAAAGGTCAAGACTGCAATAGGCGAGTACAAGATTTCCCTTTCAATTCGAAGACGACTAACAACCACTACTTTTGGGATATGCCTGCCACAGGTCAGGTATTCATTGAACATTTTATATCAAAGCAGCCGATAGGCCCCTCCGTGGAGTGACGTCCTCGGTCCTGCCCGCTGAGGGATTAATTAGTCACTGTGCAGAGATCTCGTTCTCTTTGCTTCTTACAACCAGGTAAGTAAGGTAGGTATATAGTAACCTTTTCCAGTCATGTGATTGACTCTTTTAAAAGAGCTCTTTCTCGATGAGTTTTCTGGAGTTCCCTTGCAATTGGATTGCTGGAAGTCAGCTTGCCACTTCCCCGGAATCAGAAACTCAGCAGTTGAATAAAAAATATAAAAAATATTATTTCAACAACCTACTTCGCCTAGCAACTGTAGTCTGCTTCACTAACCTTGCAGCTTGCTGCCTGTGTTTTTCTATTTTTCCTTTGCCTGGCAGGTTCGAAAAATATATATAAAAAAAAAAAGAGACATATCCTCCAGCGGGACCTGGCTTCTGCTGTGCCCGCTATTGCGTCGAGTACTCTGGGCGACCTCGGCCCGCACACTCGCTGCGCTCAGCTCAGTTTGCCCCTAGAGGTTGTCTATTACTATTGATTTTCTGTTCGCAGAAAAAAAAGCAGCCTTACTCTACAGCTTGCTGTCGAGTGTCTGTGCATTTGTATACTGCCTTACAGTTTAAAAAAATAAAAAAGACAACAACTCAATCAGGTGCTTCCTCCATTAAGGCCTGCCATTACCTTGTCCTACTGTTGAGTAGACTCCACGTTCATTCTAACCACTCACCCAAAAAGGCGGTGTGTAGGTTAAAAAAAAAAGTCTCTTGCCTTTTTTGTTGCTCTTTGTCTTTTTTTGCTCCACATCTGTAGGCTGTGCCACCCCCCCACTGCACCTGTTGTGTGACTGCAAACAGCCCAGACTAGACACACAACTCAGTACTGTTGGTGCTTGGTGCCCCAGTGCTTCGGAGCCTCGGTGACCTACAGCCTCAATGCTTCGACGCCCTCGCCGATCAACAGCTGCCCTGCATCGGTGGCCTGGGTATCTTTTGGTGACCCCAGTGCCTTGGTGCATCGGTGCTTCGTATCCTTGGTGACCTACAGCCTTGACACCTCTGTGCTTCGGCAGTCAAGAGTGCCCCTGCATTGGTGGCCTTGGTGCCTCGGTGCTCCGGGGCGTCAGTGCCTCAGTGCTTCGGCGCCTCGGTGACCTACAGCCTTGACACCTCGGTGCCTTGATGCCCTTGCCGGTTAGCAAGCGCCCTCGGCGGTCAGGAGCTCCCCTGCATCGATGGCCTCAGTACCTTTGGTGCCCTCGGTGCCCCAATGCCCCATTGCCTCGGTGACCGAAAGCTCCCATGCCTTGACGTCTTTGGCGCTTTAAGCTCCGTGCCAGTTCCACAGAGCCGCGCTACTCGATACCCACACTCTGTGCATAGGTGGCTTTAGGTCCCTTGGTACATTGGTACCTCGGTACCCCAGTACATCAGTGCCTCGTTGCATTAGCACCTCCCAGGGCCACAGAGCCTCAGTGCCTCGACACCTGCAGTGTCTAAAAGCCCTGCACCTATTACAATGGTGCATTCAGTGCCCTAGAGCTGCGGTGCCTAGCAGCTATGTCGGGCTTTCACCCCTGTACTTCCTGCAGGTCAAACCTTCCCCCACAGGACAAGCACATATTGTGCGTCCGGTGCTTGGGCAGGAAGCACGCCTTTTCTGCATTAGAAGTCAGGACGTTCTGCCCTATTTGCGCAAACTCTAGGGAGAGAGTACTGCGCAGGAGTCTAGCAGAGTTCACAGGCGAGACCTCTATGGTCAACTCCGATGAACTGGCTGTGTCTTCGATAGATTCCCCATCCCAGGATGCATCGATGGAGATCGCGTCCTGATTCTCCTCACTCATTGTCTCATCCTGCTTTAAGGGAACCGGATTGATCACCATCAAAGGCGGGATCAGTCCCGGTGCAGGTGCCAGTGGCGGAGCTGGGGCAGGACCTCATACTGCTCCTTGAAGGAGAGCCTGAGTGGCTCCAGGCCTTCAAAGCACTCAAGGCAGGCAAGAGACATATCTGACCCAAAGAGCCAGATAGCTCAGATTTTAGAGTACCTGGTCAGGCAGCAGGCTATTAACCCTGCTCCTGCCCCAGAGAATCAGGACACACACACACAAAAAAAAAAAACAATCAGGGATTCTGCACACATTTTAAGATATATAGTAAACCATTATTAACTATATATGATTCTGTGTTTTAGCATGCATTATGAGTTAGAAAGTCTCAAGCCATTAAAGCTTTTGCTCTTCAAAGTATGGCGGAATAAGGTACAAACAGTTGTTAGCCCAGTTGTCACATATTATTCCAGTCTCCAACCTGAAATTAAAACCAGCAATTATTTGTACTCATTTCTAATAATTACAATGACATAGCTCACATTTTCATTATAAAGGTTTTTCATGTACCTGCCTTTTACTGACAACAAAGGCAAAGAGAATGTAGAAAATGTATTTAATCTTAGTTTGCCATCATTACCTGATGCCCACAACAAATTAAATGCATTGACATCACTTTGAGTGGAATGCAGCAAGAGCTTTAACAAGTGATCTGTGGTTTACTTAGAAATGCTTTTCTTTCTCTCTTTTTAAGTTTTACCTGTAACAAAGTGTTTCCTTTCTCTAGAAATGTAAACATATCAAATAACAAGTATAATGACATTTCCTCCCCCACAACACATCTACTATTCATGCCCTACAATAGGTTTGTTTGATAAAGGGAAATCTAACCAACAGGGTATTCACTAAGTGCATTTCATTACCGGTGCCAATGTTTATCCTCCCTCCCATCCTTGTAAGCCACATTTCAGAAGGGAATATACTGTACACATGCAATATGTTCCTAACATATGTTTAAGTTGCAAGGTCAGTGACACTGAAGTGTGATTTCTATTTTAGAGTCTGGGGATTAGTTTACGCATTGCCCTGTTTAATCTTTTATACTGGTGTGATTTTTGTTTGGTGTTACAGTGTTCAGACTTTCATCCCCTTGTAATACCTTTGAATCCCCATTAGAAAGTAATGCTTCTACTCTTTCCTAAAACAGCTCCTGTCAGAATTGGACTAGCTTTGAGCTTCCTCACGGCCAATGGTCCTCAATCCTCAATCCCAGGGCAGCTGCCAAATGGCTGTTTCCCTCCAACTAGTTTGTACCTCTAATATGGCAGGGAATTACCTGACAACCTTTTTTATTACTCTAAAGACACACTACACCCTCAAACAATAAACCCCGGCCAGTTGGGTCATTGGTTGCCTGTTCCCTCCATTCAAAACCAAATTTTGTTGTGCAATTCTTTTATCAATTTACTACATAAATGTGTTCTTTCTTAACCTTGTAAATGGGTTTATGCAAATGTGACTGCCAAAACTGGTACCTCAATAGATGTTGATAACTTGGCTCTCCCCAGAAACTGTGTACATTGTAAAATTTCTGGATATTGTATTGAGGATATCTGTGTAATAGAGTGTTGAGGGTTAAAAGGTATGTTCAAAATATGTTTTGAGGCACACTGAAAGGAAACACACACAAACTTTATGCAGGGCCCAGTATGTTTGTAGGGGAGGACTAAAAGGCAAGGCAAAGACAGCTCAGCCATTGACTTTTTATGTAACCTTGGGGAAGTTTTTGTGAAACCGCTTGTGCATGCATTCCAACTAACTCAGTAGGACAGTACATTAAAGCACGGGCCTTTAAACTGGAAGTCGGATTGAAGCTGGCATAGGTCCCAACTTCATCACATAACCTCAACACACAAGTAGGCACAGTTGGCATGGGGCATACTTTGTAAGCAGTTTCAAAAAGTCAAGTATTGGATGGGCATAGTGACTGCACTCTGCCCTCACTCCCCTGAGAGTGTGCTCCTGCCAGGACAGTATCCCTGCACTGTGAAATAGAAAGAAATGCAATTTATAGTGCTACAATTCAAGCACCTTTCATGAGCACCAAAATCCATCAAAACAATTAATTAAAAAGACAGACCCCACTGTAAATTTAATGTTGCATTAAGCTTCAGTTATCTGGGATAATTAACTCAAAGATAATTAAAAGAAACCTACTGAACTGCCAAAAGTGAAGTCAAGACGTGATGTCTTCAGGTTTGTGCTGATTCTCTGACACCCTTGCTTGCTTAGCACCCCCCCTCCCTTCTCTCTCTCTTTTTTTTTGAGTCATATGCTAAAGCAAGATAACAAACCCATTCAAGCTCTCATCACTGAAGCGATTCCATTTTTTTCACCTCCATTCAAATCAGCCTAGACTTACAATCCTGCCTTTTCACAGACGAGAGAAACCCGTAATTGATAGAGTGATGCAAGAAGTGTTCAGGTAATGAATCACTAACTTGAATGTCAGCAAATATGGCAGACCTTGCATGAACCTCCACAATTCTGATTTCTTTCTGTATGCATGCTATGCATTTTGTTAAATTCTGCTGAAGAGCCCTGTGTAGATGAATCTATACCAGCGGTATATTCCTGTCTTGCAAGGCCATTCCAGGTTAAATAGGCACTATGAAATAATTACCTTGGAAGGAGGATTAATTGGTTCAATTAAACAGTCCCCATACAGTACAATAAGATCAGAAATAAGGTTTAGACATTTAGGGTCGCTGTATTTAGATACACAAAAGTCTAAATAGATAAAAAGTGAAAGTACTAGATAGCATGTTACATGTGTTTCTTTCAAAGACACACATGTGAGACCTATATATAAAATGGAACTGGCAAGATGTATGTAATTGTTTCAATAGCTACAACAACTTTAAAAATGTATGTTTTTTAGATGCTTATTAGACGTGTGGTACAAATAATTTTGGATCACCAAGAAGGAAGCTGTACCTCAAAACTAACTATTCATGTACATACAGTATTAAAGTGTAGAACAGTCAATGTTCTTTTCCACAATTACAAAATGATTGGCCCTTATTGGCCCAATTTGCATTCCTTGAACTGTTAAGCAGGGTGTGGGAAACATGCTCATCTGGTCCGTACTGGTGACCCCTCAAACTAATTCTGGTGATTTTAAACTGAAGAGCAGATAATCTGTCTAGCAGGCCACCTAGTGCTGACTACATAAATAAATAATTTTTAAGTAATTACTGAATGCATTGTTTGCAGACTCCCTTGAACTACCCTCTAAATGTTAACTTAGTAAACAAAAGTGGAAGCATTTTGAAAGTAACAACAATAAAGTGTCTTGCATATAAGTTCATTATTTTCTTATGCTTCTTTCAAAGGAGAGAGTGGATGACAGCCTTTAAAAAAAGTCATTGGAGATTTCACCTGTGAAGTATGGGATTAAATATGGTTACCATGGTGATCCAGAAAATGTACTTACCACAGATCTCAAGCCATTCTCCAAAAGTAGCTTCAAAGAGTTTTCATAGCAGTTTGCTAGAAGTTCGTTTTGAGTCTTTCCAACATGGCCTCGCGCTATGGGACCCACCGTATGGATGATATCTGTTTGAGACAATAAAGATATCTAAAGGTTAATATTTATTTCCAACATACAACATAAACCATATTCCAAATTTCAGTCAGCCCTGTTAATAACCATAACATTTAACATGAACAAGTGGCAATTTACTGTTGGTTATATACTCTACCCAACTTGTATTGGTCTATCCTTTGCCAAATAATTTAAAGTATACAAGTGGTATAACTGTATATAAAGAGAAGATTTTCCAGTTGTCCAACATTGCCTTAATCATTAGGCATATAACTCGTTATCTACCACGCTGTGACTGCATATACAATATTACTCTCCAAAACACATTGTAGGTTTTGCTTTCCTTTCCCAGTATATTATCTCACCAGAGAATCAATACTTCTGGAACATAAAGCATTTAAGCTCCCTTGTATGCAACAAAAATATAGACAGTTAGAGACTTTGAAGTTATTTTGGAGATTTTAATAGGATTCTAGCCTAAAAAAAGGGACAGACATAATCAGGGTAATCTATATACTGAGAACTAGTTTAAACTATATACAGTATATATATATATATATATATATATATATATATAAAATATATAAAAACCTGGACACAGTAAAGTCCAAGACTGGTATTAAAGGAAACATTAACATAAGACAAAAAACAAGATTGAAATTTATCATCTATTCAAGTATGCATAACTCTCATTCTCCCCCTGCATAGTAATGTGCCACCCTGTCAATCATCGTTTGTCTTGTATTAATTCTATGGAACCATCAATTCCGCTGTTTAACTGAATCATAAGAGTGATGACAATAAAATAAAATAACTAAGGATCAATAAAAAAAATATTGGTTATTTTACAACAATCAGCATTGCAGTATTATGGTATTCCTGCAAATGGATATTACAAGCTCATTTAACAGGTAAATTAAATTGTCCTAATAATACTGTAGTTATACAGCACTTCCCCTGCATGTTACATCATAGACCTGTATGTGTCAGTATTTTCTATTTACAGATGCCATTCACATCATAAAATGATGTCTACTTAGCTCATACAGAAACACGTTTTGACTACCTCTTGTTATATATCAGAAATATAATAATTTGTGCCCTGCACCCAGTCCTGGGTGTCATAAATACCTTAAATTAAGTACAGTATATTTTTCAAATGAACAGAAGCCAGGAGTTTGATGTTATATAAACTGTTGTACAGTAACAACATAAGCAACGGCTCTTAATAAACACACACACTCAGGTATGATTTAATCATTCTGTGACCAGTTAAGAGACGATTTAGCAGGGGCCTGATTGTTAAAACAATCCTGCACATTGAGACAGTCTGCGGTACACAAGGTTTCACTTTGCAAATTATCTGTTTTGTGGTTGCTGTTGACTTGACATATGGGTATAACCGATGGTAGAATGGGGAAATCTTTTTAATATAAATGAAATAAATGCACATTAACCGTAGAAAATGTTATTTCTATCATGTGTGTGGTGGTTTTTGGAGGGCGGGTGGGTGTGATGTATTGGGGTTTTGTTAGATCTGGATTTTTTTGCTTAACACAATCTATGTAACATTTTTGTTATTATCCCTAAACAAGGGAAGTTCTGCAACCGAGGGCTGGGTTTCAAGCCCTGTTATCTGTAAGAACACAAGTTAACCTACACAACCTATGTGCCACAACATCGATACGTGTTGAATAGACTTGGGTATTATATTACATTCTGACCTCTCTCGGATGCTGTGTTGTACACACACACAAATATAATTTCCACCTTCTTTAATATATAATATAGTAAATTAAAGTAAAAAAGGAAAACAAAGAGGGTATGTTTAAACACAATGTACTATTTTTATATTTTGTTATTTTGACCTATACCACCGGGCTTCCAAAAGATAAACTATTGTCTTAAATTACACACAGTGACATGAACCCAGGTGATTATGGCAAATTGTTGTTTTTATTTTTTTTCAGAAAACAAACAGCTTGTATATAATGAGGGAGAAAAATCAAACTAACAAACAAAAAATACATCATTTTGCTGGGTTCCATTACACATGTTTGGCCATGGAATTGTCTATAACCCTGCAATTTCAAGCCATTTTTTTTTTGTAATATGAATTATATGAGTTATGCAGCCTTCATGATTGTGTTTAGTTTACACTAAAAAAAATTTAAAAAAAAAAAAATACTGTATCAAATGCAAAATCATTTTTTTAAGAATCGTTCTTGTATCCACTTGAGCTAGATTTCTGATTACCGGTCTGCTTATTTTTCAATCTTTGGCCCCAGATACAGAACCTCTCAGTATTCACCAGGGAATTAATTCAACTCAAATGTTTTGATAAAATGAAAAATAACAAAAATATATTCCTTAGTAATGTTTTTTTTTTGTTTCTAAATACTTCATGTAAAGGCATAATTTTAAAATGCTTTATTAATGGTTACAAATGATTAATAGCCTCTTATTTTCTAGGTAAATCCATATAAAAGATCATGTTATAAATATTTATTATCAATTATTCTGACTTATGCACCAGGTTGTTTTATTTCTATAAATCATGCTTTATATTAAAGATTGATAAATCATGTTTTATGTATTAGTATATTTATACAGATTTTTTTGAAGCATGTATACATTATTAATAGCATTTATATATAAAAAAGGAAACCTTAACAGATATACATTTTCCCCTTCTCATGTGCAGAATTAAAGCACCAACCTTTCCCAGTTCAAGGTTTAACACCCACTTGCCTACATCAGAGCAAGCAAAAGAGTTTGATCTCAGTTTGATCTCAGTCTTCTGTTGATGGAAACGACTGGCAGGATTTATATCAAATAGATTTTAACTTTATCGGTAACACTTTAGACTACAGGGCATGTTATTACATTGTTTTAACTGGATATTTACCAGTGGTCCCTGCTTTTTAACAGTTTTATAGGTAATTTTTGTGTAATTACATACTTATTCCATTAATTACCATGGAAGAGCAGACAAAATTGGTATTTACACCATGTTATTCCCATGTTAATGCTATCACGGTCTCATAGACGATGGAAACATTGCATTTTTACACTACAGTCTTAATGCAGGCATTTTCCCAATAGTGATAACTAACTGGAGAGTGATTTTTTTTTCTTTCTTGTACATTACATTAAACATTCAGTCTGACCTGGGTTGTAAATTATAATTTTTCTCTTAATAGTAATTAGTACATATAAAATTAAACCTTTCCTACCATGCAACCAATGTAGTTTAAGTACGTCAATAAACCTGACTATTAATAGGTTCTGGGAGAAATGGAACGGCTTGTTAAACTTTTCAAATGTAAACTCACAGGCCCAGGCCCATAACCCAAGTCATTTCACTGATGTGTTGATCAGTTCCACTCATTTCATTTAATGTCCTCTATTTGCATAATATGGAATTGCTGATGCAGCCCAAGGGTTTGGAGTTAGGATGGAGACATTCAAACTGTATGGTCCCATATTTATTAATGTGGCCTAAACATTTTTTTCCATATATTTTCCAGTGTTTGTCATATTCTTCCTCATATTTAGCAAAACACTGAAAATATAATTTCCTATTCTGAACTACACCTGTTATCTAGTTCTGTACTGCACCAAACTTACTGGACATTAAATTAGGTTATTTATTGTAATTTTTTAAAAAAAAATACAGTGTTCCTTCTGATGATACTGTGGGGCCAATATAAGGATATGTGCAAAGTGATTTGCGGCTGCAAAACACCTATATTGCTCCCAAAAAACGTGTTTAGCTGGTGTAAAGTGGGACTTTAGCAGTGTATGTAAAGTATGGTTTTCATCTGCCGTCCTTCACCGGCTATCAAATTAGCACTTTGCCATCATTAACACATTTAAATGATATTGAAATGTATTCAAATGAAGAAAAGAGCATGGCATTGGGAGGGGATCTGGAATACTAAGTGGGTACAAACAGTATAATGAGATGTAAGGATTTTGCCTTGCACTTGGGCAATTGTTGGCACACAACTTCAGCCTCAGGATGGCTGCTGTGGTACACTTCCGGATGCGGCGACGCTTGGCTCTTGTTGAGGACAGGCAGGAAAACCTTCGGAGGAGAAGACGACCCTGCATATTCAAACCCAGGGTCACTTTGTTTGGGATGGATTGTCCTCTCCGATTGCCTTTCCAGTGGTGTCAACTGTGATGTGGATGGTGGCCCTCCTCCTGTTTCTGCTGCATGCCTGTGCTGCATTGCGAGTTTCGCTTTTGTTCGCCGCCGGCACAGGTCCTGCCACTTTTTCTTCACCTGGTTGACCGTTCTCCTGGTAGCACCGACAGCATTAATGTCGCCACTATAGAGGACCATATTTTTGTCTTTGGTAGCATTACTGATGTTGGCTGAGGCTTTTCCAAATAACTAAATTTCATGCTGAGTGACCTCAGCCGTAAGGACTCTCAGCTCCTCAGAAAACATTTCTTTTCTTTTCTTTGCTGCCCTTCCTCTGACATATTTTGTTGTTTGGTTTGATTTTCGTGCTCCACAAATCTCATACAGCGCCTACTGCTCTCTACTCCTAACTCACCTCATCTCTGGGCTGTAAATACGGCCACTAAATAGCCTGATGCAAAGGCGGTGCTCATTGCAACCGTCATTATCATGATTGTGACTTATTATTTGTTTGTGTGTTGCGTAATTTGCATTGCTCTTAAGCTTACATAGGCCACAGTGGAAAATAATTGCTTGGCCACTTGGCAATTTGGATTTTGCAGCTGCGATTAAAAATGTTATAAAAAATTATTTTTTTATTTAAGAAACATTGCCAGATTAAGCAGTATTTTTTCCAGATAGGATGCTGAGCGATTGATGAATGCATTTATATTGATTATTGCAGTGGTCTTTTAATTGGTATTTGTAGCAATGTGATATCTCATCTGCAACTTTTACAAAATGATGATGCAAGAGTTGTACTTTGAAAAAACTTTGAAAAAAAAAAAAGGCAAGGCCAAAATGGCTTTCAATTCAATAAATTTTTAGACAGCAATATATATATATATATATATATATATATATATATATATATATATATATATGTTAAGGGCAAAACCCAGTGGTCTGGCGAGTTTAGTTTTGCCCGGGTCAATCTAGTTTTGCCAAGGGCCTTTGGCTGAAACCCGAAGTTACCACTTTTTTTCCACATTCGCCCGCGTCCAATCGGACAAAACTAGATTGGCCCAGAACTTTATCTTGTTTTACAACAGGGACAATTGGTGCTGCCCACTCAGTTCTGAAGGTTCAAGAATATTCACCACAATTAGTACTCACAAGGGCCTGTATCAATATACTAGGCTGCCTTATGGAGTCTCTTCGGCCCCAAGCATTTTCCAGCGTACAATGGAAAACCTGTTGCAAGGCATTCCGCAGTTGGTGGTTCGTATTGATGACATCCTAATTACGGGGAAGGATGATGCAAGTCATATGGATAACCTTGAAAAGGTTTTACATAGACTGTCGACAGCAGATTTGCGTTTGAACAGACACTGTTTTCTAGCACCTGAAGTAGTTTACCTTGGATACAGAATTGAAAAAAAAATTGATCATCCTGTTGTGGACAAAATTGTAGCTATCAAATCAGACACAATTAAGAGCATATCTAGGCATGATTAACTATTACTATAAATTTCTACCAAATGTATCTACCATTCTAGAACCACTCCATAATTTGCTACGTAATGAAACTGCATGGAAGTGGGGCAGACAAGAGGAAACAGCATTCCAGAAATCCAAAGCATGCCTCCATTCAGACCAGTTGTTGGTTCATTTTGACACGGCCAAGGATTTGTATTTTTCCTGTAATGCTTCACCATATGGAGTGGGGGCCGTCTTGTCACACAGACTGATGGATGGCTCAGAAAGACCCATTGGATATGTGTCTCGCTCACTGACGACAATAGAGAGGGGGTCCCAGCTTGAAAAAGAAGGCCTGGAAGTCATCTTTGGGCTTAAAAAATGTCACCAGTACCTTTATGGTAAACATTTGACCATAATTACAGACCACATGCCTTTATTAGGTCTATTCAATGAGAGCAAAGGCATCCCACAGCTTGCAGCCTCTCACATTCAAAGGTGAGCGTTAACCCTGGCATTCTATCTCCATGCTCCTAGTTTAGGGTTTACACTGAATTGCAATAAGTTGTAGAGTTTGTTAAGTTGGTTAACAGTTGTTGGTTATTTCACTTTCAGTTACAGGTTCAGATCTAGATCGAGACTTTGGGACTAAGGGGTGAGGAGATGTAGTAACGTGATCTATTTAATGTCAGACGGGCCACAGAGGTCCTGAGTAAAGGTCCTGTCACATAAACATTATCGGGGTCCCCGGGGTATTGTTACGTACATTGTAAGCATCACTCATGGAGCAAGTCAAGAAAGCAGCAGGAACCAATAAAGAAGTTTGTTAACCTAGGGGCCATCCATGTGTATTCTATTAAAATACTGACAGCAACTCTGTAACAGTTGTGGTTTTTGTTGTTGTCGTTAACCCCCACCCCGCTGATGCAATTTAAGCACGCAAATCTGGTAATCGTGTTATTGTTTGGATGCAGACACTTCCTAATTTGGTGTGTACAGGCATCACTAGTTGCTGTAGCGGAAAGGGCCATACTTGCCATGAATAGCCATACATTTTGATGGGCACTGCGGAAATTGAGAAGGGCACCAGTCGCATGGTCGCCATTAATTTCAAGCAATGCATTGTGCAAAATAACTGCCATTAATGCTAATTTAAATGCTACAGTACACTGATTGGGTTAACTGTCATAGTCCTAGTTATCTTAATATTTGGAAACAGGAATGTTTATACAAGAATCACAATAAGCGTAAAATAATATTGTATTTAAGTATTGCAGATTCTTATAAAAACAGCTGCCATATGAGTGGGCTATTTAATGCTTGAGAAGACATAGGTTTTCCACACACTATGGTTCCTAAGTCATCTGTTTAGGACAGCTCTATAAAAAAAAAAAAAACTCTGTTGTATGCCCATGCCGCAGAGAAAGATATAATAAGCATATTTAATACATTTAAATTCGCCATGTGGATATTTAATATGGCCACAGCAATACACCAGATGCCTACATTGTATTTGAATCATGCCTGGAATATAACACTTAAGATATTGGGTCAGTGTTCTTTCACAAGTGACATTAAAAGGTGAGTAATGGAGCTGAAAGTCATTCTCACCAACTGCTATAACAACTGATATAGAAAGACCTAAGAATCAACTATAATTCCAAAAAAGAAAGAAAGAAAAACATATTACACATCAGTATGTGGGGATGTATAGAAATAATTACAAACCCTGATGTTGCAATTTTTAAATGCCTTTACCCATTATCCTGTAGTATTGTGCTTAATGATGGTGAAAAAAACAATTAAATACTTGATTTAAGCATCCATGCTTTTGCATTGGCGTACTGATTCTCGTTGACTAGCTGCAGTCAATTGGAAAGGTTAAGGGAGGCACAGTGTAACAGGCATTATTGTGTGATACACAGCCGTTACAGATTTTGACTCCTGCTGGTGGGATGAGATTAAAACCTGCTCATACAAAGTAGTCAGGCTCTTTCATGAAGTGGTTGTCGGCTTGCTTGAGGAGTGTGGGTCACCGGTTACACAGGCTCCAGCAATTAAGTTTGCTCAATAAAACCTTGAAATGTAAAGGTAACCACAAAGAGGCATTGAAAATAAATGTCCAATTTGATATAAGGTATTGGGGGAAGTTTTTTTTTTTTTTAACTGTAAGGGAATATTTTGTCTTTTGTCACTTATTGCTTGGCTTTATTCTGATTCACACTATATTGCCATAATGCAGAGTGTTATCTACTATTTACATATTGCTAAATGCTGATATTTTCTCTCTGTGATAAAACTTACAGTTGCCAAGTCACCATCATATACACAACAGAACACATGATTTGTGAGAGTCCTAAAATGTTTTTTATTTTTTTAAATCATTGTGGGGGATTCATATCCTTTCTAGTAAGAACCTAGTGGAAGCACCCATACAGGGTACTGTTGGTAACTGATAGGGATAACGAATGGAGATCAACCCTAGGACTTTGAAGGATTTGTAAAGGCAGGGGCCTGTAATATTACCTGGCCACAAAATCACTGACCAAGAAGCATTAATATGGAGCTTTTGTGGAACTTAATTGTTACTGTTGTATCCTTAGATTTAAAATGTATCAACTCTTCAGATTATCAAAGATCATTTGTTTATGTAAATGAGGTTTGCATAACTTCATACTGGTTCTACCAGTTTGATGGAAACCTGTTTTTGTACGATAAGATTTTCACGTATTTTTGTGCAAACTTTTGCAAGTTCGCTAGAAATTTGTTTGTCTTGTTGATGGAAACATAGCTAGTGACAAATACCAAAAAGCAAGAATATTCTACCACTTTCATTTTGTCATGTGCTTTTTATTGCCATTTCTTGACATTCACCAACATTTCAACCACTTACAAAAAACATATATCTTTGGTTATTAATATCACAAAGATGTTAGAAGTGACATAGCTATGGCGTAGCTAGGGGGGTGGTTTTAGGGGTTTGAACCCCCCCCCAAATGAATTATTCAACTACGTGGGGCAATAAAAAATATCAGCCTTGTGCAAAATATCATGATCCACCAATTTATTCATTGGATTCCTTCTCAATGTGAAATTAAAATGGACAAATCACAAGATAAAAGGATCGTTAGCTGATGGGGTCAATCCAATTGATCTAAAATAGTGGCACATTTAAGTACTGCCATTGTTTGAATCATTAAAAAAGGAGCCCTTTGTGTACCAACGGTATTTAGATCTGTCACAGTTTTGATCCATTGAACTACGTTTTATTAACATTATCATATCCTCTAGCTGTACCGATTTAGCCGGGTCGGGTTTGGGTCGGAATGTGAACGCTTTTCACGGTTTGCGATTCAGGTCAGGAAATTTAATTTTCGGGTCAGGGTACATGTCTGTAAACCATTCCTAAATAACGTATTAGAAGGTTAATGTATTTTCTGCACTAAAGCAAGCGGCGATTAGGGAGGAGTCAGCTGACTAAGCAGTGTTCTCAGTTTGTATTGCCGCTTGTTTGATACGTCGCAAGATCCCTTTTAATAACGTCTGCTTGGTATTAAAAATGTCTGTGGACGAGGTGAAACAAAAGACAGAGCAGGGTTTATGTAGTGGATAATATTTCGAGAGGTGAATCAGAAGCATGGAATTCTTTTGGAATCATAGCAAATGAAAATAATGAACATGTGACTGGATTCATTGCTTGTCATGTTTCTGTGTATGAAGAGACAGGTATTTTATAGTAAAGTAAGTAGAGATAGTTAACATCTTATTATATTAAAATATATCCAGACTACTACAGAAAGCTACCACACTGTATAGCCTATTGTATAAACTCAATCTGTGGAGAATGGTAGAGATATCCGTGTGTGAATGTGAGTGTGAGAGAGTAAGTCGGTGCAGGCAGTAGGTAAAGGGCAAACCGGTCGGGTTGCAGGTCTTATCAAAGCAGGTCGGGTTGGGTCAGGTCGCAGGTAAGAAGACGGTGTTGCGGGTTCGGGTCGGGTCCTGTAGTTGCGGGTCCAGGTCAGAAGCGGGTTGTAAAAATCTTACTGGTGCAAGACTCTGACTAGAGGCGTGCGGATGCTAGCGTCACATCCCCATGGTACTGCGTGCTAGACAGATAGTTAGTAGACAGCAAAGATATTGGTAGAGACAGTCCATTCAAAGATATTCTGTTATTATAGAATTCGTTTGGTTAATTTCCGAGCAGAAGTATCACTCAGAACCACGTTTATGGCTTGTTCCATTACTGCTTGGAAGAATATGTAAGGTAAGAAATCTTAACATTATTACACACAGGGTTGTGTGCTGGAGATTAAAAACTGAAGAGGGTTTAAGAAGAAAATGTTTTTTTAGGGTGTTTTTATGAGGCTGAAACACTTGCTGGCACCAGGTACTGAAACTTCTAGATTTCTTAATCTTAACCCATCTCATTTATCCCTTATCCCTAAGGGAACACATGATTGTAATAATACTAATTTCATTTAAATGTATTTATTTTAAGGCAGTTTCGTCGGTCATTGTCTTCCTTACTCATTTAGATCCATAATTATCCCAGAGGAAAAATCCCCATTAATTAATGTTTTTTTAAACCCACAGATTTTCAATTCATGGAATGCTTAATGATTTAGAATATGTTTCAAAAGTTGTTTTAGGCTTTTCTTTGATGTATTACACATCAGCGATCCCGTCTTTAACCTGTGCTGCATACCACCAATCTGTTAGCGGGATCGCACACTGTATGTCACACTCTGATTGGTGGAAGTATTGTTGGCGATCCAATCCAAACCGCCAATAAAGCCAAAATAAATTCCACTCCAAAATGTCCCGTTAAACGGTATGTAAAAAGAAAATATTAAAAGGAAGGTTCGTGTTTCTTATGCGTTTCACTTAAAACTGGACATGTTTATACTAAGCATTTACTGTGCTTTGCTTTTTTATTTGCCGGTTGAGCATATGGCTTTACCATACTTCTCTGATTTACCGAGCCTGACAATGCAGACCCTAGTGCAGGTGATCAGGGAGGCAGGCCAAGCACCACAGGACATCCGGTGAGGCTGAAAGCTCACCAGCTTGCAAGCCACATCCTCTCCAAAGAGAACAAGGTAGTTTTTGCAGTGCAGATTGTGCAATGAGGTTCTGGTCACCGACATTAGCAGGGCGAGTCGAAAAGGCGAGTGGAGACCAAGTACCACTGCATACCTTTGCTCTGCACTATGTGTTGAATTCTGGCACACAACATAAAATAAAACTATATTGTGACCCAACAGTTATTTATTTATGTATGTATGTATGTTTGTTGAATTCTATTTACTGGTCTTGTTTTTTTTTTTTTTTTTACTATTTTATTTATTCAGTATTTGTTGTTTTACTTATTTCATATTGTATGTATTTAAGTATTTATGTATTTACTATTTAATTTATTCATTTTGTTATTTACTTGTTTGACCTCAAGAGGTCAAAGCTCATTCTGTTTATGGTCTTATTATTGGAGAACTGTTTTTATTTCTCTTCAGATTTTGACTTTTACATTAACACCCCTTGGTGGCATTACATTTTGGCTGACAGCAGTTAATAGTCACTTAAAGTACTAGGTATACATTTTGTGGTGAAGTGAATACATAAATAATTATAAAAATGTTTTTTGTAATTTTACTTTTTAACTTCTTTGTAATTTCTGTGCCATTTTATATTCCAGCCTGCTCTGAATTATTTATATAGTTACTGGGAAAAAAAGGGTCTTCATATGGAGACCAGTTTCCACTGTATCTCCATGTTGTGGGACATTCCTTTATCTGTAGCACCATGTTCTGGGACCTGAAACACTGAAATGGGATAGTAGGGGAATACATTGTTATTGGAATTTTGTTTAAGAAATGTTTTTAACTTTCTTTCTGCCAATTCTGTACTTTTTTTTACATTTTACCATGTTCTGAATTCTGTAAACATTTTGAAAATAATATTCAAGGCCTAAGCTTTTAAATGGCTTTATGGTGATTTGATACCATCTGAATGACATAGAAACAAGTGTGTGCATTTACTTTTTTAAAAAAAACCTGTCTCAATGAGCTTCTTCTACTCATTGAAGAATGCACTTACACTAAAACCACAGTCAAATTTAAAACATTGCCATTGAATACAAAATTGTCAACTGGCAGTGTACTTTGAATTCCTATGAAATAATAAGTAAACCATTACAATAGTTCAAAAAGCTTTAGTGTTGGTAATGCTATCTCCAGTGTTCAACTAAAAACGGTAATAGCTCCAGCTTGAAAAATATAATTAATTTTCTGACAAGCAGCAACATGCATTCTATTTTTTAAACAATCTAATCGGTATGCATTAACAATTCTTCTGGTACCATCTTGTATCAAACTCAACTCTATATGGTCCTTTTGTGATTCTTTATGTTTGTCTCAGCAGCAAGCCTTCACAAGATGTTTTACCATTCACACATGCTGGTTTCACATATCACTTTTTTTCCATTAAATATACATATTGTGCTCCAAAACCCCATCCAATTGTGTGACATAAATAGGATACAAGAGGATAAATTGCCTCTTCACCTTGTAGGTTATGATGCCTTACACTGTTGCAAGAATTATTTATCATAATAACCAAAACCTGTCATGTGCCTTCTGTATAACTGAATAAAATTCCCAACCTGTATAAAATGAATCCAGCGACTTGAATTTATACTTTTGATATCTAGGTTATGCCTCTGTCTTCTAACTAAGCACGTGTTTAAGTGCCAGAAGCAAGAATATTCTGGAATGTAATAGGTTCAAAAGCTGCTGAAATCATGAGAGGGTTGTAATATCACTTGTCTCATAGGAGACACAGTGATTGCTTGGTACAAAGACTAATGGGAGATGGCATTTCAAGAATTCCGTTTTTGAGCAGCCTGTGGAGCCCCCTTTCAATCGCTGAGTCTTGTATGAGCAGGGCCCTTTGTTTTCGGTTTATACTGATTTTTTACTGATTTTTGCTGTCCTCCTGTGTGCCACAATTACTCCCGATATTTACCAAGAAAAAGATTTATTTGTTTGCACCGATTTTCACCCTTTTAATTTTTTTTTTTTAAATAAACATCAATAAATTCCCGGGAAATTAACCCTTTGCGGTCCTATGTCGGACCCTGTCCGACATCATCAAAAAGACGCAAAAAACAGATCTCTAGTCATTTTTTCTACAGAAAAAGCTGAGAAAACCATTCAATGGCCGAGTGAGACCGATAGGAGCCGAGAGAAGAAAAGGGTGTATCTCATGAATACTGATAGCCCCGACACCACATAGATAACACAGACATAAACAAGCAAGATAGCTGCTTCCGCATCCAGCGTTCAAAGAACATCACAGACATTTGCAGAGCTTTTTTTAGATGTTATAGTAATAAAATAATGACTTGGATCGCATTATTGAGGAGTTTGGTAATAAAATGAGTGATCAAGAGATGATTTATCAGTATGTACTATTATTAAGAGGTATTTGAATATAGCGAACAAGGGGTGGGGCAGGGCTGGAGATGCAGTACTGAGTGTCCTGTTGATATGCAGTGCCTTTTAAACCTGTTTTACTGTGAAAAAAATACTTTTAAACAGTGCGTCTAAAATAAACTGCAAGTGTGAAAATAAATTGGACCTGCCGCGCCTGAGACGCACTGAATAAATGGACCGCTAAGGGTTAAAAAATAAATAAAAACCAAAAACGAAGGGCCTTATGTATGAGTCACATGATGACACTGTCATGATTCAAGCAACCTAGAATGGACAAGCTAAAAGAGTCTCAATCAAGGTATTTGTTCAAGTCTTTAATTTGCTTTAGGAAGCCTGCAAGTAACATATCACAAAGAAGATTAAACCTAGTAAAAATAGTACAGTAGTAAACCTGCCAAATCTCCCGATATAGAGGATTGATCTCCCGTGAGACTCAGGAAACTCCCGATAATGTAGATTGCCAATTGTAATGCATTATTACATTAAGTTAAGTTTGTAAAACAAGCACCTTCACGCCCCTGCCCGCTTGCTCTACAGGGGAAACAGTTAAAAAAAGGTATGTACTGTATATATCATAATTCGCCATCCCCAAAAGAATCTCCCAATTTGGGATTTTCAGAAGTTGGCAGGTATGCAGTAGCTCTTTCTCTAAAATCTAGGGACATTAAATAAAAAAGTCAAAGAATATTGTTAACTCTTTTGTAGTCCTTTGCAGTTATTGCAAGAATATCAAGATGCTACGGTAAATTGCCTTCCCTGATTACGACAACATAGTAGATAAACATACAATTACTATTTATATCAAGCGTTACCATTTTCTTAAAATGATTTTCACTGATAAAAACTGTTCAAACTGCAGACAGCTCTGGTGAATACAAGGGGAAACAGCTACAGAGGTCGCTCGGCTGTTTCATTTAGTTTATTCACGACTCCTTTGTCAGCACGCAGTCTCAATTACCTTCATGTGCTGATGTTTAATTTATTGTACCTGATGTATAGAGAATACTGGAATACTGCCAGAGAAACAAACAGTAAATGTTGCATTTTCTTCCAGTTACTGAATGAAAGGTACTGTATTATAAATATTACAACCAAAGGTAATTTTATACACATGTATACAGGTCCTTAAGATAGAAGATGATAATTCAAGGACATTATTCTGTACAGTAAATAATCCCCCCCCCCGCCAAAAAAAAAAAAGCATTCTGTTACACATCAACACAGTGACAGTGTCTTGAATACATGAGGGACCACCCCAGACCAGCAACTCTCTAACAGCTGACAAATTGATTCATGATACAAAACCTCATCTTACAGCAGGCACCTCTTCTTAATAATTGTGTGCAGTTGATAAACCATTGAAGACAGCCCTGCGCCTCAGTGCTATTTCCATTTCTACTTTCTTACGTCAACTGTAATACAAGGCTTCATCTGACAGGCAGGTTTCAGATAGGGTAATATGTAAATCATGTTTTTGCTTAGTATTCACCACCTATTATTAATAAAGCTGGAGAAATAGGGTTATAATATCATATCAGCCACGTTCCGTCTTACCACTCATTCAAGGTAAACCTAAGGAGAACAAAACTAAAACTTAGCTGTATATACTGTATGTTTTGATTGAGTGACTTTATAACCTCAATAAGATTTCCATTTAAAATTGTACTGCAATATCTTGAAATACAGCCGCTGAGTCACAGATATGCATGAAGTAACTTTAAAAGAGGAACACTTATCACAAGATTTATTTTTGTTTTTGCAATTCTATAGCATTTCTTTAAAAGTTAAAATATGTATTTATTTGCTCTACAAGACAAATGCCCTGTTGCACGTGTCTGTCTGACTGAATGAATGATATTGAAATATCCTGCCGTTGTCCAGCACTGCCAAAAAGCCACACCAAAATATAAAATGGATAAAACAAAACTTAGCTTATTAATAAATATTGGTCTGAGTGATTCTGAGTGTAGGGTGTAAAATATGTAACATATTTTAACAAAAATTAAACAATGCCAATGCCAGCACTAGATATTACTGTGGTAAACAATGGTCAAAGCATAGCAGTCTAGCAAGGGTTTTGTATTGTAGTATTCCCAGAGTGGGAATACTCGCTAGTGCTCACCGTGTGTGGTCTTAGCTTTGTTTTGTTTTGTTTTGTCTTTATTAAATGCGGCACTAGGGCTACCTTTGCTGGTACCCTAGTGTCAGCACCTGTGTTTATTAAATGTGCACGCCTGTGCGGCGTGTCAACACCCAATGTGTCTGACTCCTTATTATCAGCGAAGACCCGGTAGGTAACCTCCTCCCTGTTACAACCATGCTAACAATACATACATACAGTAGCGTTAGCATGGGATAAGCACAGTTAACTACAAAATGACTGTGCAAAAAGACTATGGTAAACATTTAGTATAAACACTACAACAGCAAGGGACTGACAAATTACTACAACCCCTATGACAGCAAGACACAACCATGCACGTCAACATCTAGACTCTGGTCAAAAGTGATGAATTAATGCTACGTTCGTTGTGACAGCATGCTGTGTCACAATATACAACAGACTATTCTGAAACTGTCATTTATTGGCAATGCAATGTTGTTGTTTTTTTTTAGTTTAGGTAAGCTTTAGGTATGGTTTTAATAACCGAATGTGTTTATAATCCATACTTATTACCACCGGCAAGGTATCTCAAGAAGAAGCTACTCTAGCACCATGCTTATTAATCATAAGGAGAATAAAGCCCATATTTTAGAGCTCCAGTGAGCCAAATAATTCAGGGGCTTCTGTCTCCAGGTGATGGGGAGGAAGCTAACCCCTCTGGGAAGAAAGGGAACTGGGAGTAGAGACACCCAACATCTGCTTAGACAGTGGACCTTGCTGAACCAGGAGCTGGTACTGACAGCCAGCGTTTGTGCAGGAACTGGCAGCTGTTCTGATCCTGACTCTCCCAGCAGGTACTGCTATCAGGCAGTGCTGTTTGGGGAGTCCTATAATGGCTACAAGAATAAAAAATAATTGTCATTACCATATCACATAGAACCGTACAGGCTCTGTATGTCAGACACAGTAACCAGATTCCTTAGAATTAGGTGGGTATATAAAGGTGGGTTTGGGACAACCTGTAGGGCTTTGAGAGATGCTTACATTTAAATGTAGAATTATCCTGGATCCAGATTTTTTAGTGGTTTATGTTATTATCGTAAAAATAACATTTTTTGCTCTCACTCGGAACTGTAAACACTGCTCGGGTAGGTCTGATACTTTGACACATGAAACTTATGGCTTAAATTGGCATACTGAATACCAGGTTAACATACCAAAAAAAAAGAAAATGAATTCCCAATTCTATACAGAGCATCAAAAGAAACTTATCACTATTATAACACATTCATTTTCAATGCTTGAGTGACTATGACTGAAGCATATGCACTTAATCACCTAATTAGTGAGACAGTTGATTGGACAGTGGATATGGAGTGATTTCAGCTGTTGAATTGCAAGCTTGAATAAAAGCAATAAAGAAAAATCACAGAAAAAAAAAATAATATGCCACATCTGTCAAGAGAGCAGCACCTTCGTGCAATCGGCATGCTGGAGGCTGGGCGTACTGTGGCTCGTCGTCTTGGGTGCTCACAGCCAGCAACTGCAAACCTGGCAAGACAGTATAACCAGACACACTCTGTCAATGACAGGCCAGAGTCACCACACCTGCCCAAGATCGACAGATCATTTTGCAGCATCTTCGTGATGTCAATTGTTAAATCAGCACAATACAAAGTCACTGCACCTGCTCTAAAACAGAGTTTGTAATTTTTTCGATCACATCTAGTGAATTTTATCCAAATATAAGTGATAAGTTTCTTTTGATGCTCAAATATAAGTGATACGTTTCTTTTGATGCTTAAATATAAGTGATACGTTTCTTTTGATGCTCAGTATACATTTATTTGGCAGATATTATATTGAGAGTATTAGTAATGAATATAAAATGATTTACTGTATGAGCCACACAAAGAGATCTAGCCTGAAACCTTTCTTGGATAGCATACAAGGTAACTTCCTAGCCTGTAGCACAGTGGGCAGCAGTGTTATTATTATTATTATTTATTTCTTAGCAGACGCCCTTATCCAGGGTGACTTATAGTCGTAAACAAATACATTTCAAGAATCACAGTACAAGTAATAATACAATTAAGAGCAAGATAAATACAATAACTTTGGTTCTAGCAAGTACAAGTATGACAAAATACTATTGAATAATGGAGCAGATAACAGTGTCAGTGATAGTTGCATCAGGATATAATTAAATACAAAATACTACAGATTAAATAACACTTGACAGATTACAGTACTCTAAAGTACAGGATTAAATGCAGTAAAATAGGGGGCAGATAAGAGCAAGTAAAACACATTTAAGGAAGAGTGATAAGTGATGCTCCTTCTGGAATCCCCAGTGAAGACCAGCAACTTGACATAGCCAGGCACAAACATACGCTCTCCTGCTATAAACTGACTGATTATAACAATGGTTCACCTTCAGTGGGAGCTTTCATGTTGCTTGTGTGGTCAATGAGTAACATGCTTAAAGAATCTCTGGCCAGACATGAAATGTTTCTGGAAGCATGTTTCTCGAAGTTTAACCAAGGTCTACTCTGAGAAATGCTTTCTTGTTACAAGAAACATCCAGTATACACAAGGAAGCATGTTTCTTTGTATATGCTGGTCTTAAATACATTATACCATTGACATTTTCAGAATATTAAATTTTTTACCTTTTTAATATCCTATTCTGGTTCTCCTTTCCTATTGCTGTTTCTGCAGAAGGGATGGCAACTTTAAATCCACCTCAATTCAATTCAGAGGGTCTTTTCAGAAGCAGACCCAGTAGTTGAAAAAAGGCTATAGTTATTCAGCATGGTAAATAATGATCGAAGCAGAATTGACATTGTGATAGAGAATACACATATTAGGATAGTAAACAGTTAAGAAATTAAATATTGTGATTTCATTATGATAACGCTGATTATAGAAAGAATCCCTTTAAGTGGGTGGTGGGTCCAGTTAAGACAAAATGTATTTTGTGGGGAAGTTAGTGTCATTATATGTGCTACTCTGTCTCAAAAGCTAGCAATCCAGCACATTTCAGGAGTAGCAGAATTAATCTAAATAAATAAAGATAAAGAAACAAAGGAAAATCCCATTCTGTTAATTGGGCATATGAATACACAGTGTATTTAGAGCATATGAAATACAGTCACCCGGTTCTTCTCTCCCTGTCAAAATAAAGCTGCAAGAAGACTGTCATGCTAAAGAACCGCACTGCAGAGGGAGCAATCTCTCACAAATATCTACCCATGTTTTAAATTTAGAGAGCAATGGATCAGATAAAAAAAGACCACGTTTTGTGAATGCAAGCTCATAAAAGAAACAATAAAAAAAGATTAAACATTTTTAATAAAACAGGCAAAAATTACAGAGGAAATCAGATAGCTTTAAAATCAAAAGATGAACGACTAAGGAGGGAAATTAAATGACGCGAGATAGCCTTCAGAAATTAAAATTTGAGAAGACATGCTTGAAAAACCTGCAAATCAATGGGGGAATGAAACCTGATGAATAAGGGAGGAAAGCACTGGAAATGACTTAAACGGGAGTGAAAGCCAGAACTATCATTTCCAACAAAGCACATCAGAAATGTAATGTTCAGTGTTGGAGGAGGTTAGAATTCAGCCTAGAGATAATCTGATCCTACCAAAACACCAGAACTGTGCATGGGGGAATTTTGCTGCTAGAGGCTGTGAAACAGCAGATTTCAAGGCCAACTAAGATCCTGTCCCCAAATGATGAAAACATACATTGTGTTGACCTGGCCTTGTGCGCTGGTCCTCAAGATTTTTCACAACTGAAGAGCTGAAGTTTCTTTTCTTTTTTTTTTTATAAGATAGATGGCCGGGAAAATTAAAAAATGTTGGGGTATTTAGAATTCAGTGCAAAGAATATTTTTGCTAAACTTTGAAGTATTTGATGCATTTCCAAATGAGCATGCTTGGAGGCTGGGAGAAAAGAAAGCTGTCTTTGCACAAGGTCCCTCTTCTACATCTCATTACAGTTATAATGTATGCATAAATGCTAATGTTGTAGTCATGGATCAATGGGAACATTGACAAAGATAACCACTGTCTGGAGCTTTGGAATGTGAGGAATCGAATGTTGAACAGCTCATTCTGCTAAAATCATATATTGTGTGTATTTGTGTTTTAAATGAAGGGTGTTTATGTTTTTGCCATTTAAATGTCTACCAAGCCAGTCAGGCCATTATTTTACCTCCTGTATGCCATGACCCATCAAAAACAAACCCTATTAATGGCATAAACCATACCACAGTATCTATCGTATGTTATTTCTATTACTGGCCTGGTTGATGACAACTGCTTGAAAATGCATACCTACTGTACCTCTCGGAATTCTCTACCATTACAAAGTCAATGCAAAACAGTGACATCGAAATGTCCCACTTAAACGTATTTTCTTCATCAACCTTTCCCCTCTCTCAGTGAAAATGGTGATGGGACTAATTAGTTTGTTGTCAATATAAACACTTCTGGTTGGATTGTGTTGTCCTTTAATTGTTAACATCCTGACAACTTTTTATATTTATAACTTTAAAGTCTGTTTCAAAGCTCTTTTGAAAATGTCCGCTCTAGTGCACCAGGGTTTAAGTCTTTTAAATCACTGCAGGAAGAGCACTAAAAAAAATAGAAATAAATAAACATAACAGGTGCTCTGGCTTTTCTTTTCCATACCACATCATGGATTGTTATTGATGTGTTACCTGTTTGACAATGTGGGCAATAATCCTTACACTATCAGTGAACTAAAGCAGACATTTTGAAAAGAGAGCTTTAAAATGTTATAAGTGTAAAAAGTTGTCAGGATGTCAACAATGAAAAGAAAAATGACAGGTACGTTATTTAAACAGTTGTAGCAACACGTGGGGACGTGTAACACTAGAATTTTCAGAACCCTGCTACTTACTCTTCAAGAATAATATTAATCAAGTTTTAGTGTTTGGGTTATACAGTATTGACACACACATAGCATGTAAACACATCTACTGATGACACACATAGCAAAATATATTTCCCAAGGTGATACCTTCACAAAAGCAAACTTATGCAAAGAAGCAGACTTTGGTAAATTGTTTGGAAATCATTACATGGTACCGACTTACTATAAAAGAGTTGAAAAGTCCTACTTCAATTATATTGCCTCCAGATTAAATCTCTCGAGGTCACCATCTACACATCATGAAAATCTCTACTTTCAGCACAACTGGCTCCAAACCAAGGTCGTTTTGTGAACTGAGGTGTGTCTCAGCAATCTCAGCATAAGCAAATCTCTTCCTATTAACTGAATCCTTAAATGTTTTAATAGTTGTCTGCACTGGCAAACTCATCTGTGAAACCTGGAACAGAACGCAGGTCAGGCTACCTGTTAGTATTGTGGCGAAGCCAATGCCGTATTCTGCAGGCTGCTCTAGGGTAGAAATACTTCATTTGCATGAAAATGACACAGTTCACTATTTAGCAGAGGTAGCAGGAAGAGTGAGGGGGGATTTAGCCAGGCAGTAGGTCAATGTAAAGTTTGAGCTGAGTTTGTTCGAGAGGATTGCTTGGGAGAAGTCTGACCAAAGCAACGCGGTTGGCTGTTGTGCTCATAATTGACTTCAGGAAACAAGACTCCAATCGAGGGATTTATTTTTAGTAACTCGGACTAGAGTTACTGGGATTACTTGCTGTGAATCTCACTTTCTATATCTCTGGCTAAGGTGAACTGGACTGTGTTTGTCTGTAACTGAAAGTATACAGTATAATTAAATGGAAAGTGTATTCTTGGTTTCTGAATTTGATTACAATTGAGTTGTTGAAACGTCTTGTTTACTTCTCATTGGACTAGCTCTGCCTTTGTTCACCACAATAAAACATGTATTTTTCCCTTCAGCTCTGTGTGGAACGGTGTCATTTAACAAAGAATATGTGTACGCTACTGGAATATAAAAAAAATAACAGAGTTTGTGACAGTATTGAACTACTAAAGCCCCCCCTTAAATGGTATATTTAAATGCACAGCTAATAAGAAAAAGAAATGGTGCTGAGATGATGAATTTGCGCTATGCAATTAGACCTTTTAGAATTCACAAGAGTCGACAGGCAATAATCTAACCACTTTCATGCTGCCCATTGCAATTATCTTTGCACTTAAGAATCAACAAAGCACATACTGACTTACACTCATGAGAAATGTAATTTTAATGTGTGTTGTGTAGAATATTTAGACTTCTACTTTCTCTGCAGGACAGCTGACTGTTGAAAACTTGCAGACTAGTTAAGAGCAAATGAAGTTGGAAGAAATTTCAATAATGAGTGTGTGGATGCCACAGACAGGGCTAGAGACAGTGACACAAAATAATGTGACATGTATAGCAGTGGCACATTATGAAAACATGATGCAGAACTATTTGCCTGTGAGTAAAGTTTTTAGATCACATTTTTTGGGGCATGTTTAGCTTAAAACAGTACCTGACAATGCAAAAAAAGTAGTTGCAGAAGAAAGTGAGAGAACACAAAACAAATTGGGCAGTAGACCGATTGATCAGCAATTTATATTATTTAAAATAAACACTTACTCAATGTTTTTTTTGGCACGAATAACAGAAGCTAATAACTGTATATTAAAATATCAGAGACCTGTGCCTTCTATTCACTGCTCTGCCTAAGGACTGTGGCAGTTGATTCCGGACTGAACCATTTCACGACATTTTTTAAATATTTTTCATTTAAAGCTATTCCAGAGTACAATCTTCCTTGGTGTCTTTTACTGTATAAGAAACATCATTTCGCACAGTTTGAGCAGCTAGAACCCCTCAGCTTTGCTTTGAGGTCCTCTTGCCTCAATTACACCAGGTTATGTCTTTTATGTTAGTTTCCGATATGTGCTCACCCTCAGCTGTTATACTTCTAGATATAAGTGCAGCATTCAACACTATCGATCATCCTATTTTGAGTGATTGTCTTGATAAACTAGTGAGATTGTCAAGTTGTGTCTTAGTTTAAATCCTATCTTTCAAATAGGTTACAATTTGTTAAAACTGAGGAAGAATCCTCGTTTTTATCTAAAACTACATGTGGTGTCCCGCAGATTCTCTACATTCTTGGCCCAACTGGCATACAAGTTTTCCTTGCATATGCTACCCGGGCGATCTTGTCCGTAGACACTGTTATGCTGATGCTAATCAACCAGCAGTGTGGAGTAGTGGTTAGGGCTCTGGACTCTTGACCGGCGGGTCGTGGGTTCAATCCCCGGTGGGGACACTGCTGCTGTACCCTTGAGCAAGGTACTTTACCTAGATTGCTTCAGTAAAAACACAACTGTATAAATGGGTAATTGTATGTAAAAAATAATGTGATATCTTGTAACAATTGTAAGTCGCCCTGGATAAGGGTGTCAGCTGAGAAATAAATAATAATAATACATTTATCTTTAAAACTGGGTGACAACTCAGCTGAAAATACTCTGACTACCTGTCTTGCCGATACTAAGCAATGGGCGTCAAAAAACTTTTAAATCTTAAACTCAAATGAAACAGAGATGGTGCTCTTGGGATCTCAGAATCAACTAAATATAAATCCATGTGATTTTACATTTAGCAGCTTCTTCTCTGAGTTGAAGACTGAAATGAGAAATGTGGCTGTCGTTTTTGATCCAAATCTTTCATTTGAACCACACATTAGGAATGTAACTAAAGTGTCTTTTTTCATTTAAGAAATATTGCTAAACTAAGATGTTCTCTTTCGCTGTAGGATGCTGAGAGACTGGTGCGTGCCTTTGTAACATGTAGAACAGATTATTGCAATGCTCTTTTTTTCTGGTATTCCAAACTGTGTTTTATTGATTTCATTTTGTGCAAAACTCTGCTGTGGTACGATGTGGTATAGAGCGGAAAAGCTAGAGCACTACTTATGTTTTTCTTTTTTTTTTTTTTTTTTTTTTTTTTTAAATCGCTCTTCCTGCAGTGATTTAGAGGACAGATATCAAACCCCAGTGCACTAGAGCAGACATTTTGAAAAGAGCTTTGAAACAGACTTCAAAGTCATACGTGTAAAAAGTTATCAGGATGTTAACAATATGATATTTATTTTGGGATACAATGTGAAAGCATTTTTCTACAAAGAAACAGCTATTATATATCCAGCACCGCACTTAACAAGACTGGACTCTGGTACTGTATCTGTAGTTATACATTGTATAGGAGCTGCTGTTATTAAGGAAAAAAAGGGATCACATTCTTCGCAATTGTATACACAATAATCAGTCAGCTGGCAACTGGTTAATTATTTGACGTGTATATCTGACAAGTGATACAGGATGTCAAGTAACTGGATTAATGTGGGGTGTAAACGGTTAGTATTTGTTTTGGATCATTCAATAGACCCATAACCAACATCCTTGAAATTCCATAAACATTCTTGAAATTTTCATAATCAAATAGCTCTGGATGCTGAGAAACTTCAGCTATCAGTAGTTCCTCCATGTTGATGGGTATTCGAGTTAATCAAAACATGATGTATCCCACACCATGGATTGGTTAGACCCAGATTTGCCACTGCAGGAAAATGTTTGAGCAGCAAAATATCGCTCACCAAGCGATATTTTGCCATTCTAAAATTCTAATTGAAATAAAAGGTGAGCGATATGTGTGGCATTTTGACGCTCCCCGCTAGCGGTGCCACAATGCTCCTGTGTGTCCCAGGCTTAACGCGTGCAGCGAATCATCATTTCACTAGCAACTGACCAGGCTGTGGGAGCTCTGGAATACTGCTTATCTAAAGTGGATAGTTATCAATGTAGCAAAGCACTTAGCATTACTGTAAGCAAGCATTACAATAATTAGAATTAAAGGTATATATAAATATCTAAATGTACCGTGAAGGTGATTTAAACTATACTTTCAGGTCTACCTTCATGTTATAAAACGGCTCCATGGAGAAAGAGGAGAAAGCGATTGTATGTAACATGAAATTTACAAATGTAACTTTTGCAGACTATTTCCGCTGCATTCCTGGAAAAATGATGAGAACGGAACACCGGTCAGTAGAGTACAGTACATTAGTATCATACCCTGCTCCCCTGACTTGGTAAAAATCAGTCTACTTCAGTCCTTTTATTGCTTGACAAATGATATTTATCTAGAAAACTACCCACATAGAAAATAAACATCGCCTCAGCTCAGGCATAACTTTGAGCGGACATTTGCAAAACCCAGATGATGTCTGCTGTCTGTCAGAACTGGGCAAGCTGACCCCCCCATGCAGGACATATTCACATTTGAGCTGAAGGTTAAGCTGTTTTCCCATAAAACTAATGTGAATTCCATATTTTTAAAAATTTGTCAAGCCAGATGTGGACCAAAACAGCCCTTTTGACACATCCTTGAATCTAAATATTCATAGGCTGTTGAACAGTTTATAGATTTAATCCATACCTCAAAATACAGTTTTAGGTCATTAATGCATCAGCTTTTGGTAAACATAGTTAGTCGCCTGCACAGATTTATAGATTAAAATTGTACAGATTTATTATATTTTATTTTTTAAGTAATGTGTGTTATATTGCCATTACGATCAAAAGTCAAGCTACACTGAACTGCCTATTAATTTAGACAGCAGTTACTGTCTACACATGATAAATCCACATTGCATAAATGCTATGAATATTTTGATGTGTAATGGCAATAGCTAGCAATAGCTACAAGCCAGGTTAAAACACCATGTTTAGTGTGAACCTGCAGTAAACAACTGAAATTTGAGTCTCAGCAGAATAGATGATGATGTATACAAAAAAGTAATTTTACTAAAGCATTTATTCACTGGATTGTTCAATTAAAATCGAACAAATATAATTAGTAGGGATGTTTTTTAACTGAATATGCATGGTTTGGTACTCAAAGGAATTTATACATTCTCTAAACTGCAGAGTTTAAGGTAGCATCAAGGCTTGCTGTGTTCTAATTAACCAGGGGCACGAAATGTCACCTTATGCTGTACATTTTCCTCATTCATTTATGTATTATTTGTATTTTATTTTACCAATCAATATTTGTTGCAACCAGTTTTTTCAAAGGTTGTCAACTGGACAAAGGCAGTAAAATCGACAGAGCTTTTTCCAATATTGTTTGGTTTTGGAAATATAATGAAAAGAAACAAAAACCCTACATATATCCAAGGTTTGCTAACGCAACTTATGATTATTATTATTATTTGTTTATTTAGCAGTCTTTATCCAAGGGGACTTACAGAGACTAGGGTGTGTGAACTATGCAACAACTGCAGAGTCACTTACAATTACGTCTCACCCGAAAGACAGAGCACTTATTGATATGGCCAGAGAGTATACAACGTGGCAGTGAAACAGTCAAATAGAATCATAGAAGAAAGATGTGTATTAATATGAAGCCAATATCTCAAAGCAATCTTTATTGCACAGAAACCCATTCACGTGACAACAATATAGTAGACATATTAGATCAGAGGTCAAAGTGAAGTTACATTTTGCCCAAAGAGTTTCCATAATAATACTAACATTAAAATATAAAGTGGTATTAAACCGTTTTATGAGATGTGAGCAGGGGATTACTTAACTCATATTCAAGTGGGAGTGCCGGATGAAACCGAAAACCTTGTAATTCATAGCTAAGCAAGTTACTGGCCACTTTCAAAGAACAATGAGTAATGGAGCTAATATCAACTTGTATTTAGGAGGGTAGTTGCAAATCTTTGTAATGCCTTGGATGGTTCATTTTGTAGTTGGGAAAAATTTGAATGAACGATTCTGGTTTGGTGGGATAAAAACAAACACAAAAATAAAATTACAAAAAAGGGGTTAATAAACATATTTTCAATTTTGCAAACCCAGCACGAGCAGACGTTAACCTCTTTTTCTTGGCATAGCAATAAAAATGGCTGCAGTTTTGCTTTATAAAACACAGCCGTGTTTATCCTCTGAATGTCCCCAATATAAAACCGTTTTAATCCTTTGTTGCTGTTGTAAAAATTGATATACTGTGGGACAACATAATTAAGTGTCTGCATTTCAAAATATATGGTGCTCAACACCTTGTGCAGAAAATAGGTTGTAAGTCTCTGATAATTCAGTTTATGGCTGAGTGATAATGGAATTCAAGATTATCAGCTGAGAGGCACGATATTTTACCTTCCAGTGCAGGCCAATGCAGCTGTACAGTGTTTGTGGAAAAGGAAGTCAAACTAAAGACAGTCCACCAGAACCTTTTTGACATTAATGTTGTTGGATTACAGTGCTTAGTCACAGACTGTATTTTACTTGGTTATTGGGGTGATAAAATACATGCCGTCAGTGGTGCTGGAACAATTCTTATAGAGGGGGTGCTGAAAGCCACAGTCCTTGCTACAATGCTTACAACATGCTTACCATAAAATGTTTAGAGCAAACAAATCGGAAGCAGCACTCCCCATTTGTGACGAGCTGATTTTAGCATGTGGTGCCCCCCTGAGAATTTACCAAAAAAATCTGATATTCTTTTTTTGGACATTTTTAATAATCGTTCTACTGTATACAAGCTTCTGGTGCGTTTCAAGTTAACCGACTCTTCATGAAATTGCAACCGTGCGATTTATAAAACACCCTGCTCCTGTGACAGTCAGTGCTGAATGGTTTATTATTGTTTGTGTTCAACAGCAGTGTAAAAAGGTGCAGTGCACTGCACACACAGCTCATAAGATTCACAAAACTGGCAGGGTGTACCATTGCACCAGCAGGTGCACAGCTCCCCTGTACTTCAAGCACCCCAGCACCCATTATTATTATTATTTATTTCTAAGCAGACGCCCTTATCCAGGGCGACTTACAGTTATTACAAATATCATAATATAAAAGTATTACAGTGCAGACAATCACATTACAGAATATCACATTACAGTTAAGAGCAGTTATAAAGTACAATAACATCAACAGAAAATAAGATCAAATTCAAATAAGAGCAAAGTAAAGAATACAGTAAATAATTACATTTAAGAGCGAGTTCGACTAAGAGCAGTTAACTTATAGTAATAAATATATTTGCTTATACAAGCAAAGTCCATTAAGAGCACGTAGTAAGTATGATAAATGGATAAGAACTATTCCAAATAAGAGTAGTTACCAAAAACGTGAATATGGATATCTAAAGAGTAAAATCAAATACAAGATTCAGTGAATAGTTATAATTAAGAGCAGTAGTAGAATACGGCAAGGTATGGAGCAGTTCAGTGCAAGTACAAGCTGATGCAAGTACTGGTACAATAGGGTGCCATATAGTCCAGTATAGTCGAGAGTTGAGGTTTACAGATGCTGTCTTCCTGCTCCCCTGCGTTTATCCAAAGCAGATTTTACTTTGTGACAGTATTTTTTTTTTTAACTTGGACACAGATATTAGTACAGTACCTTAATTTTGAATTTCTCTTGTAATGGGTGGATGTTTCTATAATAAGTATTCATGTGATGCCTATCAAACTTAGAACAATAAGCTGTGTTTATACATGACTGGAGCAAAATAGGTTTTATGGGTGTGATTCGCCAAATATTTTGGTCACAAATATGTATGGCTTTACAGTAACCAACTTGTCACCAGAATAGGATTTGTGTTTAAATGCTCTGCATTCAATATTTATATGTTTTAAATGACATCTCCAAATGCCTGTTTACAAACCAAAACAAGACACATTTTAGTTTAAGACTCTGTACTAAACTATGATGCTACAGTAAAAATACACATTTCTTAACAATAGAATCTATTCCGCAATATAATGTTATAATAAACTGTGATGAAGGCATCTACAAGAAATGTTTCTTTATAACACATCATTAAGTTTAGTTCTAAAGGTTCCTGTAAACAAAATGGTACAGTTTAATTGACAATAGAATACAGACTCACACAGCACTATCCTGAAAACGAATTTCTTCTTAAACCAGATCTTCTTTACATTTAATTTGACCTACCTATTCAAACCATTTACTGTTGCCTTTTGTTTGTAACTGTTTGCCATAGTCTGGTTTCCCAAACTAATAGATACCTTAGCAGAAAAAAAGGTTTTGAATAAATAATAAAAAAAAAATCTTGGCTTTAGAGCAACCTGCATCATCTTCGCCTCAACTTGTTACATAGCTCCTCCAATTTTTTTTTATATCTATCTATCTATCGTTATTTTTTTATTTATTTATTTATTTTAGGAATCGGTTGTCAGTAAAGGCAAACAGTTTTTTTTTGTTTTTATTTGTGAATAATCTTGTAAATGACCGCTGGAAACCAAGTAGAAGACTAAATTGTAAATCCATGAAAATATTAAAGAAGGTTTTACTGGCATACAGCCAATGAGTATTTAGACTTTTTTGTGGAAACTATACTTTATCTCTGACACCTGTGAAAACCAAACAGATTTAATCTAGTGCACTGTTTTAAAATTGGGTAAATTGCAAAAGGTCCTAGCTATACACAAATTAAATTCTGTACATTTGAAGATTTAATCTAGTGCACTGTTTTAAAATTGGGTAAATTGCAAAAGGTCCTAGCTATACGCAAATTAAATTCTGTACATTTGAAGATTTAATCTACTGCACTGTTTTAAAATTGGGTAAACTGCAAAAGGTCCTAGCTATACACAAATTAAATTCTGTACATTTGAAGGTCTATGTTTTAGAACACCCACTGTGCTAACATTATGCCAGGTGTTCCAGGAATAGTTTACCTCATGTTCCGTTCTTAAATACTGTAGTGCTTGTATTCTACACCTAGTCCTTATTCTTGTAAACACAGAAAAACAGAAGCTGTAACTATACTTTTCGAGCCCTTTTATTTAATAATTGCAACCTATCAAAGAGTATCAGGAACAATACAAAATACATTTTCAGCCCCATCATGCTGATCAACAATAGGGAGCTTGACAAGAGCTGTGATGGTTAAATGATAAATTAAACATACTGAACAGTACATACTTTGGCAGTCCTATAAAACACACAATGATATCAACAGTATGCCTGTGTAGGTACTAATTAAATTATGATTTAATTAGTACCTACAATAACTTCACAACCTTTCTTTTTATCCTTAAGTGCTCTTGCCCACGGCAGTTAAATTGACATCTCATTATCATGCAAACAAATGACCAGAAATAAGGCACATCTTTGTCAAGTATAAGTTAAAGGCTAGTGCAGCATGAAGGAAGACCCTCCTCCAGTCAGTAAGGGCTGCTTGGCAAACTAGGCTCCCCTAAGACCTACAACTAATGAGAAAAAAACAAAGCAGCTGGCTCTTCTTTTAACCTGCAAGTTCATTCTAGAATCTCTGCCTTAGTGGCCCCTTATCTTATGTCCCCTGGGACAGGGGTTCTCAAACTTTTTTGCTGGGCCCCCCTTTGGAAATGTTTCAGGCTGTGATGACCCCCCATCCCCACCCGGCGGTGCTATATCATATGAAATTACTGTACATCAGGTACATCAGTGGTCCCCAACTTTTGCTGGTCCATGGGCAATAACACTGACTAAGTAACGCACCGCAGGTAACATCATACTTATCTACCGATCAGCCTGAAGAAACATGTATTTGTGGCATCACATATTATATATATATTATATAGAGAGAGAGAGAGAGAGAGAGAGAGAGAGAGAGAGAGATAATTGCTCACCCTCAGCCTAAGGAAACATTTATGTGTGTAAAATAAAATATAGGACCTACATCCCAGACAGTGGTGATTCTAGAGTATAGCACACAGAGGGGCACCAAGGGGGGCCCAATTTAATTATGGAGGGGCACTTCAGGGGTTCTACAGTGTTTTCACATCTAATAAAATGGCTCACAAAAACAACTGTGTTAACTAAAAACAAGAAATCGGCAATGGCATAATCTGAAGCAAGACGGCATTAAATGAAGTGGAAAACACAGACACACACACACACACGCACACAATTGTGTGCCTTCCTGCAATTTAGCGAATTCTGAAGTGCCTTGAACCCCCCTAACTTTAGTATCAACCTTGACACATTTTTTAAAAATAAATAGCAATGAAGTATAGAGTAAAATAAATATATAAACAACATTAAATGCTGGGTGAGATTGATTTTAGAAGCTGACTGACTAGAGAAGTACAAGAAATAAGAACGCTGTCAAAAATAATTAATGATTTAAATGATCGTCAACCGATAAACCACAAATGTAATATACTGTAAGCAAGAACAGAACGGACCCCAAATTAATTTCTATATGCATCATATCATATGTTACTTGACTTAAAACTGGCGGTAAATAATAAAGTTTTCATACATTTATTTATATATTTTACACAAACCTGATTCCCAATTCTAGACTCCAAGTCCCTTACCTAAAGTAACACTAATTTCAAAAGACAGTGTTTTGAGTCCCGGACTCATCTCTGACCCGTTTACTTAACGAAAAAAAATGCAAATAATGCATACGGCTTAGTAAGAAAATTTGCAAAAAAAAAAAAAAAAATATATATATATATATATATATATATATATATATATATATATATATATATATATATATATGTTTTATATTTATCATTATTATTTTTAAAGCTTTTTTCTGATTAAATAGTATAAGGTATTTGTGATTTAAACAAACATGGTAAGTTCCTGACAGGGTTTGTAGTAAACAAATTACTTTTATAACAAATATGATTTTTATATAGACGGTTCGCTTCCACTCACCTTCCCACCAAACACATTCAATTTGAAACCTGTCACTCAAACTTGTAGTATGTGGTGGGCGGGAAGAAGCGACGCTGTTACGGGTTGTGCGCTTATGGTATAGCTAGTCGAGTAAAACAAAACAAACAAACAAAAAGTTAATTAGCTGACCAGTAAAACATAATGGGAGGGCTGGCTTCATAATACATACTTTACTGTTAGGGGATTAAGTGTATATGCGCTGTAATGAAATGCTAATGATTTTAAGGTATGACAGTATTTTGTGATCACGCAACCCCCTTTTGAGGAACGCTGCCCTAGGATTTAAATTTCGCTGTAGCCCCAAAATTATTTGATACCATTATTAAAAACACCCTATAGCAGCCGGCCAAATTACTATATATATTAATGACCCTTAATTTATGATTAAAAAAAGCAACAACGTTTAAAACTAGTACAGCAACGATCTCAAAATGGCAGTGATACAACTACCAGAAAAATAGCAGAAAGACTTGGTTTACCAAAAAGCACTGTGTGGGCTATTATTGACAAACACAGGAGAACAGGAACTACTGCAACTAGCACCAGGTGTGGAAGACCAAGAAAGATTTCTGCAAAATCTGGAAGAAGGCCATTCATCTTGTTAAGGTATCATTGAGTTGTTCGTTCGAGCAGCCCGGCAAAAACAGATTACTGCAAAAGATTTGACACAAGAATTGAGAGAAGATGGTCAAGAAATTCACAAACGAACAACTCAATGATACCTTAACAAGATGAATGGCCATTGGCGAAAAACCAAGCTGCAAACCTCTGTTAAAAACAATACACAAAAGAAAGCGATTGGAGTTTTCCATTGAATACTTGAAGAAGCCTGATGATTTCTTCAACCAAATTTTATGGTCAGACGAATCCAAAATATAACTTTTTTTACCAAGAAAGCAACAATTTGATTTGGAGGAAGAGAGGAGAAGAATTTAAAGACAAATTCATCATGCCCAGTGTTAAACATGGTGGAGGTTGTGTGATGGTATGGGCTTGTTTTTCTTCCTCAGGCACTGGTAACCTTTGTATTGTAGAAAGATCAATGAATGCTGCAAAATATCAAGACATTTTGCACTCTCATTTGTTACCCAGTGCTAGAAGGCTTATTGGACGGAAGTTTGTATTCCAGCAGGATAATGACCCTAAGCATTCAGCGAAGTCTACAAAGGAATTACTGAAAAAAAGCAAGATTATAGTTATGGATTGGCCATCCCAGTCCCCAGACTTGAATCCCACTGAGATGTTGTGGATTGACTTGAAGGCTGCTGTTGCAAAAAAGGAAACCAAAGTCTGTAAAAAAAAAAAATAAATAAATAAATAAATAAAAAATTATATATATATATATATATATATATATATATATATATATATATATATATATATATATATATATATATATATATAATTTTTTTTCATAAAGCTGAATCTGTATTTTATACCTTTCGATACAACAATTAGAAATTATAGAAATCACTTTTATTTATTTTTTTTATTTTAACTGCCTGATACTCTCCCAAGAAAATGGAGAGAATTAATGGATTGTCATATGGTCACCACTGTAAATCATTTATTCACAGAATGGTCAAAAACCTAAGAGCACATAGTTCCAATAGAAATAGAGCATAAAAGCACAATAGCTTTATTAGATTCTGGTTGTGGACAAAACTTGGTTTCAGCAGATCTGCTAGAAAATGGGAAAACTATGAGTACACAAGAAGTATTCACTGAGATGTAAAAACCTATCTGGTCACAGTGGTCAATATTAAAGTTAACAACAAAAAGTTCAAAGTGAAAATGGGGGTGTTATTATTATTATTTATTCCTTAGCAGACGCCCTTATCCAGGGCGACTTACAATTGTTACAAGATATCACATTATTTTTACATACAATTACATTATTTTGTACACATTCTTTTTACATACAATTACCCATTTATACAGCTGTGTCCCCCACCTGGGATTGAACCCACGACCCTCTGGTCAAGAGACCAGAGCCCTAACCACTACTCCACACTGCTGCCCAAGGTTACCATATCCTGTAATTGTGGGGCAGGACTATGACCGCTTTAATGAGTACTGCAAACCAGAGGGGTGGTGGTTTCAGACACAGAGCTGCCAGGGCCATCTAGTGGCCAAGAGGACGCTTTACCAAAGATATTTCCTTTAAAAGCAGACCTAATAGGGGAGCCTGAGAAAAACCTGAAAGTCCTGTGCACAAAAATAAATGAACAAAGCTAAGCCACAGCGCCTTCCTGGGGGAAAATGGTCCGGGAAAACAAACGAGCCAGAAACTAATTTGTCCCAAAAAGGAAAAAGGATATTTTTGATTAAGGTGTCGGGTTCGGAGAACACTTGGGTTGAGGAATGGAGCGATTTATCATTGTCTCCAATAGATTTAGTTTACATTTTCTCAGGTGGTAAACACAGATGAGCAATATTGGGAAACCAGGGGTAATACCACGGGCCCCATTTTATTGTATAAAATTATCTGTTGTATCGGGTGGTAATGCTGGAGTGAATAGATCAGTTACTCATAGTTACTGGTACCCAGCAGTTTTAGGGAAAATGTTTTACAGCTTGCACATAAACATTTGTTAGGGGGACATTCAAAAGACCAGAAAGAAAATGATAGCAAAATTGTATTGGCTCAGCATATACAGCGATGTTGACCAGTTTTGTGTAGCTTGCCGGGAATGACAGTTAGTCTCAGCCCAGAAGCCTAAACAGGCACCATTAATTCCGCTGCCTGTGACTGACGTACCATTTGACAGGGTGGCCATGGTTTAATAGGGCCGCTGGAAAAGTTGAAGTCAGGCTTTCAGTACATTTTGGTCATTGTGGATTATGCATCTAGGTACCTGGAAGCCATTCCTCTGAGGAATGCAAATGCTAAAGGTATAGCACAGGTGCTGGTCCACGTGTTTTCTAGAATTGGTTTACACAAATAGATCATTACTGACCAGGGAACCCCGTTTATGTCAAATGTAATGAAGGAACTGTGTCAATTGTGGAAAGTAAAAAACACTAACACTTCAGTTTATCACCCGCAATCTAACGGGCTTGTTGAAAGATTTAACAAGACCCTGAAACACATGCTAAAAAAAGTAATTCGGGAGGATGGAAAAGGCTGGGACACTCTGTTGCCTTACACTGATGTTCGCAATATGAGAAGTTCAACAGAGTTCAACAGGCTGTTACCCTTTTGAATTACTTTATGGTAGGAAACCCAGAGGTATAATCGACAACCAGGGAGGCGCAACCCACTACAGGCGAAAATGTAGTTGAATATGTGTTAAACGTGAGAAACAGACAGGAACGTGTCACTCGATTGATAAAAGAACATCTGCGTAAAGCACAAAGCCAGCAGGAAAAAAAGTTAGAGTGTTGGTACACGACTAAGAGAGTTTAGTGTGGGTGATAAGGTAATTGTGTTGTTGCAGTTGCATGTACTTAAGTTTATGACCAAGTGGCAGGGGCCATATCAGGTCGTAGAAACAATAAGTGATGTAAATTACAAAGTTTTCCAGCCGGGGAAACAAAAACCTTACCTGATATATCACTTTGATTTGCGTTAAAAGCCTAATAGATAAACACAAAGAGGTGTTCTAGGCTTTACCTGGCCGTACGATAGTAATTAAAAATCACATTGTTACTGGTCCGGGGGTCAGAATAAACCAAAAACAAAGTACTTGAGTCTAAAAGAGCTGACATGGAAAGGGAAGTACAACAAATGTTATACTTAGGTGTGATAGTGGAATCCGTAAGTGACTGTTGCAGTCCTGTGCTCATGGCTCCAAAACTGGACAGTTCGATACGGTTCTGTATTGATTTTAGACGAGTAAATAAAGTCTCTAAATCAGATGCTTACACGATGCCGTGGGTTGACGAGTTGTTGGAAATGTTTGGTAAAGCCAAGTTTATAATTTACTTAGACTTAACTAAGGGTTACTGGCAGGTGCCCTTGTCACCCGAGTCTAAGGAGAAAAACACTTTTTCTACTCCAGAGGGGCTCTTTCAATTTACAGTTCTACTGTTTGGGTTACATGGCGCACCAGCCACCTTCCAGAGGCTAATTAATGTTACACTGAAACCTCACAGAGAATATGCGGTGGCATATTTAAATGATGTAGTTATCTACAGTACAGACTGGACATCTATGCAGTAGATGTAGTGTTAAGTTCCTTAAAGGAAGCAGGCCTAACTGCCAACATAAAAACTGCAAGAAATAAAGTATCTGGGGTTTACTTTGGGGAGGGGCCTGATAAAGCCCCAGTTAAACAAGGTACAGACTGTGCAGTCATATCACCGTCCCATAAATAAAAAGTAGGTTAGAGCTTTTTTAGGGCTCATTGGATATTACTGGCGCTTCATTAAAGACTTTGCTACCAGAGCAGTTCCCTTAATGGAGTTAACAAAAGGCTCGGCTCCGAATATTGTATGGTGGTTAGAGGAAAACATGTCAGCTTTTAAAATCTGCGTTGTGCTTGGAAACGATTTTAATGTTGCGGTTTCAGCGCGGTCATAAGTATAAACAGTTTGCACGTATATATACCTGCTTTCAAGATGGATTTTTGTTCATTTATTCAAAAACAACAAGAAAAAAACATACAAGATCTTAAGACTCCTCTTTATCACCATTTGAAATAAAACATTTTACCCTGTGTTTCATTACACAATTGAACAGCCACTACAGTATTTGCAAAATGGCAAAAAACTTTCAGTCACAAAATGTAACAGTAAGTAAGTACAGTACTTGCATCACGGCCCACCATCTGCTTTCCCATTGCTAACCATAGCAACAGGAAAGAAGATCACTGATTGGCTAGAGAGGATAACAAGGCACACCAATCCCCCACTAGCAAAAGACAATGTGAGAATGACGTTTCCTTTTTCTGTTTCAGTTTATTTTTCAGCATATTTTTCTGTGTTTTGGAATACTTCAATATCGAAATACATGCATGTTATCGATATACATTTTTCATATTGTTGCCCTATATATATATATATATATATATTGATAGAAGTTTCTCACAATCAAGAGCATAAACTTATATCATAAAATAACGTTTCCTTCACTCTTCGTATCTCAGTGTTTGCTGTGTAAAGATATATAACATCGCCTCCCATGCAGTGCCTACTGTTTGTTACAAATCTCTTTGTCGATGAATCTTATTACAAGCACATTCAAAATTCAACAAACGCATTAAAGCAGACAGCAGATACATGAAGGACTGTGGACTTGAAACACTGCTATAATTCAATACATTATTAAAAATGACATAACCTATTTTTTTCTAACATACCTCTGTACTGTTTCAGTGAGACCCAGACATGAAGTGGTGACAGACAGACTTGCGTTTTCAGTTTGGGTGTCCTAAAGGGAAACACCCATTTTGTAATGGTTAATATTCCCCACTTGAAACGGAACTATGTGTATAGTCCTTCATAACCACTTTGCATCCACGGCTGCATATATAAAATGTAAAATTAACACCTGTATTTAAAAAATAATAATATCATCTATCTATATATAATTTGCACTATGCAAAAAGTTAACAGTGACATACATCCCTAAGGGGGGTTACGACTTTACTGTTATAATGACTGATTGGGTCCATCATGAAAAACTAACTGCAGGTGCTATATTGATGGATGCTGTTTGTCAAGAAGAATTGTGCTGTTTGCTACAATAGACTTAGTGGCTCCAGTAGCTCTATGCAGTGTGTTCAATCACTTACCAGAAAAAAACTAAACCGGCTGTCAGGTTCCTAAATGCATTGTAACTGGTAGTGTGTCAATAAGGCAAACCATTGCTGTATTTATTTTTATGTGATAAATATGTATATGTACACTATTCTTTCAGAAATGGAAATTGGAATTTTCACAGGGAATGAGTAAATATTACACACCAATGGGTACATTCATACTTGTACGTTAAACATACATAAAACTGTAATCCAGGGTGGACCTATCACATTTACTTGATGCAAATGGTATCAGATGGAATAATTGAACTAGCAAACATTTTAAAAATATATAATGAGTTTATGTCAGTGAGTCTCACAAAGTTCTTCAATTACAAAGTGATGCAGTGACAGCATCAAACTGCTAATTTATTCTGAATGGCTGATGATTTGAGCAGTAGTTACACCTAATTAAATAACGGTGGCTTATTAACTTTCCAACAAGAAACCCATCCAATCAAAGGCATTTATAACATGCCTGGAAACGAAGCCAAAATTCCAGAACATTCTACAATGTGAAGCACAATGAAAATGTTGTGGGCAAAAATATATTTTGCCCCCCCCCCCTCCTCCAACTCTCAGTCTCTTTAAGGTATGTAATAGGTATATCTGTATATTAGAAAATGGATCAGACATTTCCTTTAACCTGAAAAATATGTAAACACAGTGTTCTTGTATGTATTTTACCTTTTTCTGCTGATGAAAATCTCCGTTCTAGTCACACCCAGTGAATTTTGTCTGTCAAATCGACAGGAATAGCAGCTTGTCTCCGGTTTGAATGACAAGTTATTGACATCAACTGGATACAAACTGATTACTTTGATTAAACTTTATGAACAAGCAGCACGACCATCACTAACACATGTAGTCTGCTAGATATTTTTATTTACCAAAATTTATTTTAGTTTTGTTTTTTTACTTTCGCTAATATATTTTGGCACCTAATGGTAACTTTACACAAATACATGAATGCGCACTCAACTCCTTTTTAAAAATAAAAAAGTTACAGGTACTTTTATTCTTTTACATGTTTTACACTTGTTTTAAGAGGTAGATAAAAACAACCCATGTTCACTTTTTTATGTAGGAGGTACCTGAAGTGAAGATCTGTTTTCTGGTAAAGCCCTCTTCTTTCGGTTCTATTGCCTAAATGAAATATTTCACAGATTCACATAAATGCACCAAAATACTGACTGCATCTGTCATTAACTGAAATGCACTCCTTAGCAATGCTAGTCATGTCCAGAGCATCAAGAAGCATCATGAGAAGCTTATCTCAGCTGTAGCACTGGATATTGGCAAGGTGAGGAACAATTCCAAGACTGAAGGGGTTTCGGAGAAGAAAACATCTGATGATGGGACAGCCAAGTTTTATGCATAAGTGACCTTGATTGTTGTGGAATAACATTTTCTCCACTGCTCTGCAGCTGATATCCTCCTCCGTTGGCGTATGAAACCAGCAGGTTTTCAATTGCCCTTGGAGCAGCCAGCAAAACGCTGTTTCAATTCGCCTGTGTTAATATCCAAGCTTCAAAATACTGCTGTTTAAAGAATGGTTTTGGCATTTCAAAGGTTTACGCCACAGGCATTACATTTTAAACAAAACTCGCTGACAAATATACTTTTTTTTTGTTGCAGACTTTCTTTTAGCAATTTTTTCATGCTTTGGCCGCAATTGTGCTGCATTTTTTAAAGATCTCGCAACGATTTAGGTAGGGCCTTAATTATTTTCTATATTAACTCACGCATTGTGTTTAGGTGGGAACACTAAAAATAGCACTACCCCAATCTTAAAAAGCTTCCGCCACCTATGCAATGAAGGCCAGTTTTTTTTTACATCACTTGCACGACTCATGTAGTACATTTATCTTCACCACTGGAATGCACTGCTAAACTATGACCTATCACTAACAAAAAAGAAAACTGCTTTAGGCTTGCCCATCCAAACATATCTGTTCAACCACAAATGTCAACTTATATATGTGTTGCTTTAGGCAAGTCTCAGTAACAACCTATCTTTACACAATATCTTTAGTTGGCATTAGCCAGCCGACGGGGAGGGAGCACGTAACAAAGGACAAACCGTGCCAGCACTGGAACTTTATTGTAGGGCATGTTGAATACTAGAAGAACTTAACCAAAAACTATTCTTTTAATTTCTATGTTATAAATGAAAAGCGAAAAGCCATTTTAAATACAACAGAGCAACTTCTTACCAAAATTAAACTCTTTCCACCAACTGGCATAATTAGCTTTCACTGGCAATCAGAGAAGCAGGCAAAATGACAACTTTGGGCAACCTAGAAATCAAGCTGAAATGACATCAATTCAAATTACCTGTGATTAGTGTTATTTTAACAGCAAAATGCAAGGACAATACTTTCTGCACAGGAAAAGTATTAATTGTGTGAATGTTTAATGGAGAACCTGACACTCCTACCTGCTGTGTTTGGTTGCAGGGAGAAGCTGCTGGTGACTGACCAGCTGCCGATCCCTAACCAGCAGGTGTCATATATAAAACGGCCCCAGTTACACACCTCAGGGCTGCTGCAAAGCCATGACGAGCACCAGGATAAAGATCATCCACACTACCCGGACAGGGAAATTTGTGAAAGCCAAACTCCTGACCGATGGCCGTGTGTTGTAACTGGGATCGGAGCTTCAGAGGAAAGGTGAAACCGCATACGACCATGTGTATAGCCGGGGTTTTATCGAAATCTATGAAAAGGAAGCAGCAAAACCGACAACAACTGTGTGTATTACCAGGGTCGGGTTGTTTAATCTATGTAGAAACAGGCTAAGGAAGCCAAAGCCACCAGCGACCATGTGTATATCCAGGGTTGGGGTTTTGGTGAACAGGAACAGGAGTTAGTTTGGGATTGTAGAAACCCAAAAGTATACAGAGGTGAATAAGCGGGACCTCCATGTATTAGCGGAGTAGCGCTGGCAGCCTTCACGACACCTTTTATTTGTAGTTGCTTTGGTACTGTGTTTTATTTTGCCATTTTGTATGCTTGAACGTATATGTCCTTCGTGAGCTACCATTGTTTTATGTAAATAAAACCTGCAAGCCTACGGGACGTGTCAACAAAAAAACCCTGTCTCGCTCCAATCCGTCTCCTGTCAATCAGCAAATACCCACACCCCTATTTTACCACTCTACAATAACATTATGAGGTATATTGATCACAGAGACAACTGTTCACAAAGCTCTTTCAGTGATGCCACAGCTCAATTACATGAGAGAACACTAGCATCGGTTATGTTTATCAGGTATGTGATAAGGTGTCAGTTTGCAATAAATTCTGGTAAACAGCACTGTTCAGCAAGAGGATTATGATCCAAATAATCTGATTCTATCGATTAAAGAGGATAACAGGTTATCATGTAAAACTGGTGTTAGGATCATCTGCAAAAAGCTAGCAGGTTTCATCATAGTCACATAATGACATTTTACCTTCCTTCCAGCAGCTACTGTCAGTAAATATTTTCTCCACAGCCTCACAAAGATATGTTATCTAGCCTGCTGAATGACTAATTTACCAAATTTGGCCTGTAAGTTCAAATAAATAGTTTACAAGTACAGGGCGCAGGTGCCCACATGACTGTAAACTACAGTGGCAACAAATATTATTTGAATAGCATTAACAAGAGAAACACATTCACTTAGACAGCCTGTCACGCTCTGAAGAAATAGAGGGGAATCACTAGAGCTTTAGCAAACCTTATGAAAATCTCTGAGGGCTACATTTGTGGAAAAAAAGCATAAAGATTGTGGTAAATTACTTAAGATGTGGATAGCAAATTACATCAGCTTAGTAAGACAGGTGAATTGAAATATTTATTTGGAAAAGTTGCTAAAATATTGCCACTGTAACCTTGACAAATGAAGACAGAGTCGTGTTGTCCACAGATACAATTTAGAAGTGCTTTACATTAAGATTAAGATGTTCCACCACTGGAGATGCTAGAATGACACATTATAAGTGAAATGATCAGCTTTTTGCCATTCAAGAAAGATATAGATTGAGTTTCTTTTGTTTTTATAATGTATGACTAGTATAAATCAGAGATGCATTCACTTCAGGCTTAGACTCTGACCTCTACAGACTGGCCAGGACCTTGAATCTACTGAGAAATTATACTTAAGAATGCTTATTTGTCCATATATAATGATATAGTGGTAGATTAAGCATCCTCATTTCTCATGCCCATCACCCAGCAGGTGTAGGTGCTTGAATCAATACCCTGTTCCTCTAAGGACAATAATTTAGATTGGATGTTTTTACTGCACCAATCAGAATCTTTGCTTTGATACTGGATTGTGTCTAGATTTCCTGGAAGCAGAATGCCTCAGAGAAATGTGAGAGAAAAGAATTGTGAAGATTTTTAAAACGCTTTAAAAAATTGAAAGCCAATTCACATTAATTCCAGTGGAATAGCGTTTTTATTTTTCCATTAGTTTTTGCTATATCTATAGCAAGAAAACAAAAGATATTTCGATGTTTCTCCTAAATAGTATATGGGAATTCATAAGAATTTGCAGCCATTATTTTACCAAAAAAAAGATCAGGTTAAGGGTTCTATGTAAATAATTATAAATACTGTTATTTTTCTGTTTTATTCTTTTCTGAGCATTATTCTATATAGAGTATTACTTTCTTTCCAATATTATTCTTTGAAAAGGTGTAGAGAATCTTTATGAGACTGCATCTAAAGTTTCTAAATGCAACAGTGGTGTGTGATATACTGCCTTTACAGATTCTGTCCCCTGTCGATGAGATAGGATGCGTTTTAAAAGCCCTACAACCAGGGATGGAGACGATCCTCTCTTTTACATTGCGGTGAAGACGCTCACTTGAGGTGTGCGGAGTCACCAGTTTGCACCCAGTCTCCTCCCTGTTACATAAAGATGGTGAAAACAACAGCATGCTCTCCCTCCTAATTTTATATAGATTCCAAAGCAACCTTTATAACAAATCTCAATCCAGGCTGGGAATTTAGATGCCATATATGAACAAACAAGCACAGAACCAACTGTTTGTTTGTCTTAGGTTATATGGAGTCCACTATCTGAAACTCCATTAAAAGACACATAAACAGTGCTAGAAATGAGTCGTTCAGCTATTTGTATTTAAGGATTTAAAAGGTTGGAAAGAGTCCAACTTAAATCCAGGTTAATGTATGCCAAAACAAAAAGTTCTAAAATCATTAAAACCTAAATTAAAATACTTTCATGGGTTTTGTCTGTGAAAAGCTATGAAATGATGAAGAGGGATACATTGATTTCAGAAAGCAATTTACATTTCTAACGGTTCTTTTTTTCTTGTTTGTTTGAACTATTCAGATACTGGTCTGTTGAATGTCCATAGGCACTTGTAAACACAACACAAAGCAAAACTAATATTTTGTTTAAAGAAAGCAAAGTTTGCTGCAGAATTATAAACCTTCCATTTCAATTATTTATGGATAAGCTGCAGGAAAATTCAGAAATTGTGGACACCCTGAACAATGTTAAATGCCCTATACATTAAAAGACAAACACAAAGTAACAGAAATTACATTTGTTATATTAAGAACCAATCAGCTTTAGGTATTGTAGATGTTGTACAAAACGATCCCAATGACAACACATGACTCAAATGCTATGTGTAGTGCTCTTGAACATTGTACAATACTCCTTGAAGACGAGGATCGTTTGATGTACTGAATATTGTGCACATCTGCTGATTACGGGTGATGTGACAGGAATTTCAGTGAAACATAAATACAAAATTGTAGCTCAAGAGATGTAAGGCTCAGTCCACAGTTTAATTTCTTTTGACAATAAATCATTTTTTTCTACTTGCGTAAACATTTTGCAAAGGCAATGTTGACAATGCCTGATTCAAGACTTTTCCTGTAATCTAACATTGGTTACTTGTGAAGTACATACACCCTTATGTCCACACACTAGACCAGATCCAGTTAGATTTATATTTAGTAACATTTCAATACAGTTGACTTAACTTGACCTGCATTGACTAAGATATCACTTGCTTAGGTGAAGACAACTTTAATAAAGTTTTCAGGTTTTAGTTCACTTTTGCCTCCCAAATGCTATTTAAATTCCTCTGTAACTTCTATTCTTTATTAATCTGGAAACATGACCCCAATTAGCACTAATCCTGAACTGTATGATGTCAGGTAATGTAGTCCACCAACAGTGCTAAACCGGTCAATATCAATGTTATACAACATCGATTGTGCTTCCAAATATTTTCCCAAGGTTGATATTTAGGAAGACGTGAGTCGAAGGAATAACTTCAGTTACAATACGTAAAAAATTTTAAACAAGATGCCCCTAGAACAGACAGTAGACAGAGTTCATATAACAATTAAATGTACACAATACCCAGAACAGAAGAATGGTAAAGGTACAATTCAAAACAGATTAAGTCAGGGCAAGGCTCTTTAAATCAGTGCTTACATATTTTTTTTTTTTTTTTTTTTTTTAAGTAAACGGCCCCATGCAGTCCCCGGGTGCCCTTGCCCATTATTATTTATTTCTTAGCAGACGCCCTTATCCAGGGCGACTTACAATTGTTACAAGATATCACATTATACATTATTTCACATTATACAGATATCACATTATTTTTACATACAATTAGCCATTTATACAGTTGGGTTTTTACTGGAGCAATCTAGGTAAAGTACCTTGCTCAAGGGTACAACAGCAGTGTCCCCCACTGGGGATTGAACCCACATCCCTCCGGTCAAGAGTCCAGAGCCCTAACCACTACTCCACACTGCTGCCACACTGCTACATACCGTAGCACTCAACACTGTCTGCATACCCCCTGTGTTTTATGCCTACTTTTAGTATTAGTGTGTAACTGGGAATGGTAAAAAAAGGCATAAACTGAATGGGATGCAATTTTATTGGAACAGTTAACACTGGTATATTACAGTACCACTTGCTGTCAATAGCAAATAAAACATGCAAATACTACGACAGTACCAATACTTGCAGTTCAAAAGTGGCTTTTCCATTGTCCTAACTGTAGCACAACTTGAGAGACTGTTGAAAGAGAATATATTGCCTAATAATTGCTTCAAAAGAACTTGTAAACATGCTGTCATCTAGCAATGTTGTCAGATAAATGGCAAGGCTCCAATATGTTCCAAACCTGTGGAGTACAGCAGGTTTTATACCTATACCACACGTGGCCCAAGCTGTTTCTGTCACTTACGAGCACAAGGAGTGTTAATTAGGCATGTAATCAACATCTACTAATGGAATTCATCACTGGATAGCAGCTCCCTAATAGGGTGACATATTTGTTTCGTTGGCTCTGCAGTGCTATTAAGAAAAACATATACAGCTAACCTGTTGCTCTTACAAATCTTATATAAACAGCTTCACATGTAATTGTAATGGTGGTTACAGTTATTCTGTACAGTGGTTCTGGGTTATGTTGCTCCATTATCTAGTTATTGTATATTTTTTCTAAATCTGTCCTTTACCTGGCATTGCACTGCTTTGAGCTTGTCTGGAGAACCCTCAGTACTGAGACAGAACATCCTTCCTCATTCCATTCAAACCGTGTGACAATTTGACCATATTGGAGGTGGTGGGGCTCGAAGAGTCATATTGTCACATGATTTGAATGGACTGAGGAAGGGTGTTCAGTCCTGGCACCTAGGATTCTCCAGACAAGCTCAAAGCCAGGGAAAGGCAGATTTCGTGAAAACATGATAACTCAATTTAAAATTTGGAGCAATAAAATCAAGAACACTATAAAATAGTAAGAATAGTAAGTATTATTATTGCATTTTGTAATAATAATAAGGGGGGCAATAAATAAACCACACAGGGAAAATACAAGCGATATTGATATGGAGTTAAAGGGAGGCAGTATTTAGATTTGCCACTATTTAAGTAATCAAAATATACCACAACTTCAATAGTAAATACTGAATGAAAAATTATATGGTCAGATTTCATCAAATAAGCACCATGCGTAGCTCCAGCCCATATATCTTTGAAGTCTGTTTTATCATACTGTAGTGCCATGAGGCCCGACTAAGGGGAGAGTAATCTCCACTGAGCTTCCTATAAATAATCAATTTCTGTTTGGAGGTTACATTATTCCTCTCTGGTACTTTGAAGAAAGTGCATCTGAATGCATATGTAATGAATACAAACACAATTAGGACAACTAAGCCATCACCTGTGGTCTACCACCGCTGTTGCTTTATACACTAAAATAATTCAGCTTACACTCTATACCACACCAAAGTAAAACTATAGGCTTTTCCTTAACCGTTATAGTAACTGTGATACCCTACTGACTTTTACTATAAGTATTTACATTTTTCTATTATGCACCCTATTGGAAGGGCCACTGCATCTAATTTCATCTGCTGTAAACTCTAAGGAATATATCTCGGTATTCTCTGCCGGATAAAAGGACAATGGAATTCCCACAGCTCCCACAGAATATGTATTTGGTGGGTTCTCTCATGCAGTTAAAATTCAACAACCAATCATTGTCAGCCAAGCAGCACATCCACATGGGCAAAAAACAAATACATACTGTATAAGTTATCACATGCTGCCCAGTGCATTTTTAGTTGGAAGGCACTGATCTTTCTTTATTTATTTATTTGTTTATTTATTTATTTATTTTTTAAGAGAGAGACAATAAAAACAGTATTTTTTAAACCACTGAGAAAGAGTCAACCTGGAATACACCAAGAATTATGGGCAATACATCACACTCTGTCACTTAATATTTTTTTTCTGTTACTTGAATTCTTAATTAGGTGTCATTTATTTAGCAGGAAATGGGGCGGTGCCAAGGGAGCTCTCAGACTGTGGTTCTAAAACGGCACATTCATGTGGTTGCCTATTTTAAAGAATGGAGACCAAAAGGTGACAGAAGGGCAGGCATGCACAAGCACTAAGATGATAGATATATAGTAGTTACCAGATACAAAGTGTGTTTAACTGTGATAAATAAGTTATATAGTTGCATAGTTATTCCACTGCACAGACAAGCATTCCCTATAGTATAGAACAACCTAATGTTTATAGAAATGAAACTGAAAAGAAAGAAAATTAAGGTTGTCTAGTTTGGAAGAAATATGTTAATTCACATTTTTGTATTGGTCTGTGATAACCTGTAGTGACAAAAAAAGCATAGTAAAGTAAGCATGCTCAACAAAGGGAACCACATGTAACATTCTTCACTTCACACTAAAAACTCAGACGTGGGTATTTGCAGGTCAGCAGAATGCTTTAGTCACCTAAGAAGCTGTACAGTGGCACCATTACTTGTCAACCAAGGCATACTTTACTCCTTAAAGATGTCGTCCTCCCATGAGCCAAGAAACAGTGGAGGCAGTGATGATGAGGCTTCTCCCATAGTTAAAGCTGAACATGTCATGATGGATTAGAGTTTTTATTCTGCAGTCAAAAGTACAAGCCAGCTGTCTCCTTCCAATTTGCATTGAAAGATTCAGATTCATGTTTGTCAATCCACGATTATGACCACTTGTCTGATATATACATCCATGAATGTCAGATCACAACTTTCAACTTGTTAAGAACTGGTAGAACTTATAATTCAACATGTCAAAAAGTTTTCCCTCAGAACTGCTTTTTCCATACAGACAAAGAGACTAAAGAACTTTGATTTTCATAACCTTGATGCACAAAAGTCCATAGTTTTAGATCAATTTAATTGTCTCCTTTTTGTCATATTCCAAATAGTGAGCCTTTCAGTTAACAATGCCAAGTTAACACACTAGTATGCATATTCTAGTTAGAGTCTGCAATTACATGCCCAAATATATAATCCATGCTGCACATGCAAAGTGTAAACGTAATGTGCGACGAGAGGACATGGAAGTATACAGTCTGAAAGAGTAGACAAAAGTAATTACAGCACGCCCTATAGTCTGCAGGTCGCCGGTTCAGATCCAGGCTGTTCCACAGCAGACCGTGAATGGGAGTTCCCAGGGGACAGCACACAATTGGCCAAGCGCAGCCCGGGGTGGCGGGGGAGGGCTTAGGTCGGCCAGGGTATCCTCAGCTCACTGCGTACCAGCTACCTCTGTAGACTGGCCGGGTGCCTGCGGGCCTGCCTATAAGTTGCTCAGAACTGCGTGGTCCTCCGACGCTGTAGCTCTGAGGTGGCTGCATGGCGGGCCTGCAGAGTGAAAAGAAGTGGATGGCTGACGGCACAGGTTTCGTAGCAACATCTAGCAGTGAGCCGGGTTGCAATAAAAAATAAATTGGGCTTACCAAATTGGGGAGAAAATGAGAAAAATAATTGGCGATTCGAAATTATAAAATAAATAAATAAAAGTAATTACAGTACAGCCACAGATCCAACTGATTAACTACAAATATTAAGCCATGTTTATTTTTGTGTTTTTTAATTCCAATGCTAAATAACCTAAAATATTTAAAAAAATACTTTCTTTTAAAACTGTGCTGCTGTTATTTTCATCCACATTTTCCACATTGTTTGTACAGTGCTCCCTTGTTATAACGGCAAATACAGGACAAGTACCAAACTGTACTGCATACAAGATAATGTGTCAAAAATTAAGCTGTTATTTTCTTCATTTATGTTGGTAATGGATATCTTCTTGGTGGTAAAGTGAGGGAAACTCATTTATATTCCAATTCTCTGAACAAGGTATGTTTGGGGATCTAAAAAAAACTACAGTACAATTCATGGCATCGCATCAAATATACATCAAAAAAATCTTTGTTTCCCTCTAATGAAACTTTATTCACATTACAGTGAACAATTAAACTGAGGCAGGTTTGCCACAATTTGTTCCCGATTTAAAAAAAAAACCTTTTTTTTCAACACCACAGACCAAGACATAACTGCCCTAATCTTGAAAACTATACCACAGATAACTCTAGTCTACGTATTAAAAATAATCATAATTAAACAAGTTTCCGGTCCGGGCAGTTTTGTCTTGGTCCAGAAGCATTTTTATTTATTCAAAGAAATTTGAAAATGTATATAAATGATCATTATTTTTAATCTATAGACTAGAGAGTAATTGTGTGGTACAGTTTTCAAGATGGTTCGCATTAGGTAGCACAAATAAAAAATATTAATTGTAGTGTGAAATTGTAATCACTTTAACTAAATCAGGGATTGTTTGAATGCTGATATCTCAAACATACATTTTCTCTCTACCTCAACAAGTAAAAACTTTTTTTTATTTTTTTTTAAATCTCACTAAACAAATGATTTGTCACAGAAAATCATGAACAGCATGTAATAATACATTTTAGATTACTGTTGCTTGAAAGAAATACATCTCGAGAGAAAGAAAAAACATTATAAGTAACCCATGTAACAAACTTACATGAGAAGATGAATGTTAAAATCTGCTTCCTTAAGCCATTTTTAGTTAAAGCAAATGCTTTTTTAAAAAAAAAACAAGCTATATTATCCCGATATGGATACATAGCAATTTATTTGAAGGAGATAATAAGGTATTCATGCAAATTCAATATTTATGAGAGCTGATCAAACGCCATGGTAAAACCGCCATTTGTAAATTACAGTGGAAGCAACGAGTAAATCAGGCCCTTTGTGTTTTGCTTTGTATTAAATTGCATCAACAGCCATTGACTTATTTAAATATGTCTACAAATGTAATAATACCTACAGTAAATGATGAATGTTCAACAAGCCACAAGGTTAATCCATAGCATGAAACCCAGTCGGTGAAAGAAAATCTCCCTGTATGATGACAATCATACCGCATGTAAAGGACTGTGGAGGTCACAAACTAAAGCAAACATTAGATAATTGAATCTTTCACATAGCAGATATTGAATAGAAATAATAACCATACTTGCAGATGTGATGGCTTGAAACGGACATTGACCAACTATAAACATTCACTTGTATTAAAATAAACAAATACAAATGAAACATGTAGGCTGTCACTGGCTAATAAGTTTCAGAAATTCTTTTGTTCAACTGTTTCATATTAAAATGACATCCACAATTTTATCTCATATCAGCCTTTGTGTGTGTGTGTGTGTTTAAGTTGAAAATAAAAGCCAGATGCTCTACTAAATTCATCATTCCTTGGCTGAATAAGTGTGACTAATTCAATCAGTGAGGTAATATAAAAAGTTTAAAACAAAAATAGGTTTTTTTGCACAGTGATACCCATAAGTTCTGACAAGCCTGTGGTTTCAGATAATTCATTAATAATGTGGCTGTCTGACGTTTTAAGAGTGAATTATATAAATGAGCAAAGAAGCACATTTTAATCACAGAACAAGCATAAAACGACAGTTAACAATAATAGGTTTAGTGAAAATATTTAAGAAAATTACTGTCAGCCATTCAGAGTATATTACTTCACTCAGTTAGTACTCACATGAGAGTGAGGTAAGCCTGCTTGTAATAATGAACTAACGGCCCTTGTAATGGTGATGCAAAACGGCATCAAGCAATCACAACCGAAGCAGCCTCTTGGTCCTGCGCAGCAGTGGTACCCAAAACTTTATTAACATGTTCACCATTCTGATTTTGCATTGCTCATTTGCCAAGCATCAACTGAAAACAAAGGGTTGTAATGCCCACAGAGTATGGGCCAGATTTATCAAGGTTTTTATACCAACATGCAATTTATTTGTGGTAGTAAAACAAAACTATTAATGTTAAATAACAAGCAACATACAGTAGATCCACTTTTGGGTCCCTAAATACTGTGCATCTTCAGGGCAGACTAACAGTAACAAACGGTGAAAATGTTGGCGTAAATACCTTAACAAATATGGCCCTATGTTTTTAGAATAAAAATGATAAAATTATCAAACAACATTTCACTGTCCATTTTCCTTCGTTAACTTGCAAAGGGAAATAACAGGGAACTACGTTTCAAAGCTAACCAGACTGCTTTTTAAACGAATGTACTGCCTGGAATCATGCCGTAATAAGAATGCATTAATGTTAGTCTGACAGTTGAAAATGAATGTCTGTTTAAAAGCACTAATAGGTGCATCTTAATCAACCTTGGCCCCTTCCAGGGTTAAGCAATTTAATCTCATTATTATGCATGGATCATTAACAGTTCATTACGTTTTTTCTGACACAATAATGTAATTGGGATAGAAAAAAAGTATGGCATGTACAGTATAATACTGCCCTAAAGCCAACAGGTTCCATTTTTTACCATTTTCTGTTGTGGATTTTATTAACAAGAGGCATGTTTCTCATCCCATTTTAGAAGATGATGTCCGCTGAATGGCACAAGAAAATAAAGGCAGACACATTTAAAATGGCAGTTCAGCTGCCTGTAGTGTTCCATGCATCACCTGCTCTCATATGCCAGTTTTTGAACAGACATAAATCAATGTCAACTGAGAGAATCTTTCATCCTTTGCTCTTTGATATTTACAAGCATGTGATCTGAATTAAAGCCTCAATAGGATTTCCCCCCACCCACCAAGGTTCTCCATTTGAACTGTTTTGTTGACTACCAGTACCCCATATTGTCAAAGCAGTAGTGATTTTCACTTTCTAATCATTAAAACCATAGGTATACTCTAATGTCACTCAAGACAATTATATAATTGCAGTAGGTAGATTTCTAATTAGATTGGTCAATTAGCTTAGATGTTTTACAGGAAATTCTGCCTGGGCAGGATCAGACAAGATGTCTACTTTTGTCGGGTCACTACATTTTTGTTGAAAAATATTTCTACTAATCTTATGACCAACAATCTGACAGCTAAGAAAAAAATGAAAATAACTTACTAGTAGCCCACTGAAGCAATAACATTTGGTACATCTATAGCAATCTCTTAATAGATGTGGTTCTTTGCTATGAAAACGATGCATTAAGTTTAAAGCTGTGGGTAAAATATTGTAATATGTATTTAAATCTTGTGGATATAAACAAGACATAAGCAGTGACTGTAAATTACTAAATTACACTGATTAATGTATCAAATGAGACAGAATGAAGTGTATATTACGGACTTCACAAATTGAACAGTTTCCACATGCAGTGAAGCTTTACCCAGTACACTTACAACGACCTGCAACGGAATGCTGTGCTCAATCAAGACCTGAAATTGGGAGTGAAATTAGATTAATTTACTTTATGACTACAACATTTCATCTTTGTATTTCAGACCCTACCCAGTGAATCAGCTAAAATAAGAATGACTCTGATCTTCTAGTTTATGATTAGTGTTGAGTATATAGAACTTAATTGTAAAATAGCTTGTATTCCCTGTTATCTTGTGTGCCTGTATCTGTGTGTTTTAGGCAATTCCCCTGTTATTTTAACCGCTTGTTGGTTTATATCCACCCTAGAATGTGAATTATCCTTCCTCTGCAACACTTTTTAGTTTCAACATGTGTGTGGTTGGGAGGAAAGGCAGTGGAAATCGTATTGCCCAGGGAACTTGTTATAAGTTTGAATCCCACCGGGGGATGAAACATTCTGGTGGTTTCAGTCAGGCTCAAAGTGGACATTAGAAATGCATTATAAGGCATGAAAACTGACACCTTAACTGACAATGAATACAAAATATGTTGACTATCAGCTGCTTAATGGCGTCCTATTGTGTTTCTCTGCTGCAGTTCTGAGATGTTCCAATGCGTTGTATATTGTAAATATTATTGCTATTTATTATTTCAGTAGAAATATGCATTCTCTCAAATCTATTGTAACATGGCCGCACTCTACGCGGTTCGTTGTCCCTTTAAAAGCAGACTCAACACACAGAAATGGAGGTTTTAAAGCGCTTTTGTGTTGTTTTTAATAAACAATAACAAAAATAAAACAAACACCTAGCTCCTAACACAGGCTGAAACCTTCTCTAATAACCGGACAGGTACGCTTGCTTATCGGTTGCAAAACAAAACAAAACAAAAACACAGTTTTACATTACCATTCTTCTATAATTACCGCTGTACACACACACATAAACTCAACATAAACTCCTAGGTCTTTTTCATAGATTCCTTCTTCAATTTCATTATCTCCCATATGATATTTATAATGCACATTTTTATTGCCTGCATGCAGTACCTTAAATGCTATTTGCCATGTGTCTGCCCAGTTTTGAATGCTGTCTAGATCATTTTGAATGACCTTTGCTGCTGCAACAGTGTTTGCCACTCACTCCTCCTATTTCTGTGTCGTCTGCAAATTTAACAAGTTTGCTTACTATACCAGAATCTAAGTCATAAATGTAGATTAGGAATAGCAGAGGACCTAATACTGATCCTTGTGGTACTCCACTGGTTACCTCGCTCCATTTTGAGGTTTCTCCTCTAATCAGTGCTTTCTGTTTTCTACATGTTAAAAACTCCCTAATCTATGTGCATGCATTTCCTTGAATCCCTACTGCACTCAGTTTGAGAATTAATCTTTTATGCGGGACTTTGCCAAAAGCTTTCTGGAAATCTAAATAAACCATGTCATATGCTTTGCAGTTATCCATTGTCGATGTTGCATGCTCAAAACAATCAAGCAGGTTAGTTAGACACAATCTCCCTTTCCTGAAACCATCCTGACAGTCTCCCAGGATACACAGATGTAAGCAGTAATAATAGGTGGTACATAATGTTTTTCCAGTAAGATACTGGTTTTGCAATCTCTTGCACAAATCTTATTTTTAATATGTTATTTAGGCTGTTTTGTTGTATTAAAAAAGGACTGGTTAACAACAGTGAAGAAAAGGTTTCAAAACAGATTTAAAAAGAACATTAGTTATTTTTGTTTCTAACATTGAACAACTGGTAAAGTTATCAATAAGCTGTAAATTTGTGATATTGCATTCATTTTTTGTAACATTATCAACAATTGTATTTCTCAAATCTAAATGATGTACAGCACATGCAATTATGAATTTCACTACTGCATAATGTCTTATTTTGAAAGAAAAAAAACAAATTCAAGGACAAGCACATATACATTAAACAAACTGAACACTAAGACAATGGACACTGGATGCCTCCCAAGGAAAATATTAATTTCTTCCTTGTCTAATCGAAAATGCCACAACATAAGATGTTTACTACAGCATGTTTTGGTATCCAGGTTATGCTAAGACCACAAAAGTAGATCGAAATAAGTTTCTGATACTTCCCCTGGTGGCCCATCAAACAACTTAAACAGAAAATCCCATTCTATACAACAATTAGCTGAGGAAATGAATGGATAATCTTTTAATGAAAAACTAATTCATTGAGTTCACTGGGGTTTTTCATGAACACAACATGGTCCTGCTGTCTTACATGTAAAAGATAGATATTGCCTTAATGAGAACATCAATGGTAAACACTGAACATTGTTCTAATTAAAGCTGCTACTGAAAAGGTCCAAACATAGCATAGAGCTATTTTTTATTAAGCAGCAATAAGTGTTCAATGGTTACATTTATATTATTTTACACATGAAGCGTTTTTGTTTTTTGGGCTTGTTTTCTACTTTTTTTGTGTGGCTCAAAACCTCTGGCTCTTAGCAGAATGGTTTACATAGATTTGAACATAGGTGCAATCTTCTGCCAACTGTAGCAGCTGCAATTCTCTGTCACTGTGACCTTTAAAATCTGTCACTTCTTCTGATTTTAACATCAAGGCTCGTAACATAGAAAATGTTTAAACTTAATAAACTGATTAAATAAAGCAGGCTCATGTGGCCTTTTCTCTTGCCAAATGAGCTCAATAAAGCAGGCCAAACAGAGGCATGAAGAATAACTACAAATTCCAGTGGTGTGCTGATTCACCAGTTGTCATGCTGAATGTACATTAGTGAAGATTTATGATATCTTTGTATGCCGCTGCCGTACTGTATGTCAACACCCCATGTGGGCTTAACCAGTGGGCCATTTCAAGTTCAGATTGCTCTCCTTTCCATGGAGCTTTAACTGTTTCAAAGAAAACCACACCTATGTTTTGATATTTGGAAATGTGCCCCAGTTTCATCATTAGTACCATTATGTGCCCACAAATTGTTGCAAGAGAGTACTATATACCGTATATACAGTATAGATTAACGTTTTGCTAGCTTCTTATTTAACTAAATGTTTACAAACACTTGTTGGCAAACATCATACAAAATAACCAGAATGAGCTGTTTAGGTTACACTGTTCCAATTCTCTGTTTTACTGTAAATCCCCTACAAAATTGGTAGATCAATCCATAGCTAGCTCTTCCACAATAAAAATATATAATGCACACTCAAGTCAACACTGTTGGTCAAAAGGTTAGAGTACATATTGTAGTGATATATTTTTCAACACGGGTAAAATCAACTGGGGAGTAAAACCAAGAATATTTCTCAACTTTCAAGCGTTCACCAGGAGAAAGATAATGTGTTTAATACACATCATGGTTTATCTAGATCACGATACCTTCTGCTACAATGCTTGTTTTCTTCACCAAGATTCAGAGCGCCAGCATTGGTCCTGGAGGGAGAATGATCTGGTTACACTATGACGCTCATACGGTCAAATCATCGTTCTTGTTTTGTTTTTTTTTCTTCCCCCCATACAATTTGTGAATATATCAATAAAATAAAGATGATCTTATATTTATTTATTTATTCCTGCATTACAGGCAACATGGGATATACCATGTTAAAGAGTATGTAGCAGGGTTCTGTAAAATATAGCGTTATATGTCACCACATGTTGCTACAACTTTTTAAATAACTGCGGCAAAGTGGTGAGTGGATACAGGTGAGTGCAGTGCAGGTACAAATCACACGGACAATTACTAACAGGTGCAAGGGTGTTTATTGATAAATTATTACAAATGTCCAGAGCCTTAAGGCAAAACACCTGTAAATAATAATGCTGGAAGTGATTACAGCGGCGTGTATCGCTTCGGTTTTGTAAAATCCCACGGGTTTGACCCGCAACCAAAAAGTCCAGTTTTATCACCCACACAAAACACAAAGACACAGACACAGTTCCTACGGTGCATGATTTAAGTGGTTGTGGTGAAAAGACAGTTCTCAGTGGAAAGTGAAGTGCTAGTGTCCGGGTTTAATGCTGGCCTGCGGCTGCAGCTCCAGATCGTGTTAGTAATCTTTTAGACAAACAAAACAAACAAACAATGTTTACAAGACAGACTAACAGAATACTCACAGGTTTTTTTACATGCAGGGACTCCTTTCAGGTTCTTTCCTAACCATTTACAAAGGGAACAGATCACTTACGCTATGTCCCCTATTTATATCCTCGCTCATGACCCCTAGGTTAACGAGCGCACCTGCTCCTCCAATCCTCGTATGCCACGCCGTTTACCGTCTGGGTCATTGAGTTTGGATACCGTAGCTCCGCCCCTTTCCTAAATGACTGACTTCCACCTACCCTAGGGAATAAATTGTCGTGCCATTTAATTAAGGGTACTCTATTCCTCTTACACAGTGCCCTCACAGGTCGAGAGGGAGATCTAACACCAACAATCATTCGATCTCTGTCACAATAACGTACCTGTAATTTTTATTTCAATTGTTAACACCCTGACAACTTTTTAGACTTATAACTTTAAAGTCTGTTTCAAAGCTCTTTTCAAAACAGCTGCTTAGTGCACCGAGATTATGTCCTCTAAATCACTGCATGAAGAACGATTTAAAAAATAAATAAATAAAAACTGGCTCTGGCTTTTCTGTTCCGTACCACATCATGAATTGTTATTGCTGTGTTACCTGTTTGACAATGTGGACAATAATCCTTACACTATCAGTGCACTAGAGCGACCACTTTGAAACAGACTTTAAAGTTATAAGTGTAAAAAGTTGTCAGGATGTTAAGAATGAAAAGAAAAATGACATGTATGTTATTTAGCAACACGTGGGGACATGTAACACTATATTTTTCGAAACCCCACTAATTACTCTTAAGGTAAAGGCAAAGTATGGCACAAGCTTACCTGCTACAAGTGTCTGAAAGCTAGACAGATGTCTGTCTGTGAGCTTATTCTTCTTGGGAGTTTATAAACTCATCACCCTAGGATGTAGCTGCCTCTTGCTGTAAACTATCAACAACAGTTATAGAGTGCAATTTTGTTTAAATCCCAGACTGACTGCACAAGGATCAAAGCTGATAAACCTTCTGATGCCCAAAGGCAACAGAGCCTTTGTACAAACAAAGTGTTTTCAATCTATGCTGAAGCACTGAAAGTAGTTTGTTTGATATATTACTTGCAAAAAAAATACCCCAAAACTTCAGTAAAAGGCAGATGATACACAGAGTGAGGCATACGCCATAGTGAACTTTATATGGCTTCCAGTTTCACATTTACACATTGTCACCTGTGCCTTACAAAGTATACTGCACCAAGCCATTTTTTTGTTTGTTTTATAAATTCAGTGGCTACTTTTGCTGCTGTGCCATTTAACACACTTCCATTACAGTTTGGATGCATTTGGGCTCTAAAATTGGCAGTTCTTCATAAAACAACCCTTCAGTTTTTTGCACTGAAATGTCTGCAGATTGTGACAAAGTTTCAAGTGAACGGCTAAGAATTTTTAATAATAATTGATAGAACTGATCCAGGAGGATTTATAAGCAATATGTGTATCAGTTATTTGAAGGGATACAGTTCCCACCTGTATACCCTGGGGAACAGCAGGGACCCAGTGTCTGGTGACAGCATACAGTAGTTTACATTTTAATGCATACACTATGCATGCTAAGTACATTTGTATATGAAACTTTAATTTTGTACCTGACTCTGGCTATTTGAAATCTATGTAATAATGTAATAGTAAATATCCAAATGTAATAAAAATAGCATACTATACTCATAAGCATCAGTGACTACTTGTGCACTTGAGTTTAGTATTTTCTTTGTATTCAATATTAAGAGAGAATACATTTCATTAAAACAAAGTGAAATGAAAAGCAAATGAACATCGTGTTAAAACAGAAATGCCTGTACATTCTCTGTTGCACAAACAGACTTCTGGAGAATATCAATGTTGTTCCTTTTTCCCCCGAACAGGATTTTGTATGCCTGATTTAAATATAGAATAGTAATTGGTGATTAACATTTGCAAAAACCTTAGCATACAATAAGTACTTTTTACAGTGCCGTAGCTTCTAGAATGAGGATAAGCAGGTTGCTATCTTTGAAAGTTCTTGTGTGGGTTTATAAAGTACATTCAATTAATATTAGCCATACCAAATTCTTCTGTTTCCATGCCTAGTAGAACTATCTCCTATTTTATTTTTTTATTATTGGATTCTAAACATAAACCTAACTCCTCGTTATGCTACTCCCGATAAATATTTATCTGCAAATCAAAAGCAGCACTGTGGCTTTGATGCCCTGGCTTTATAAACATTATCTCTCCGGGACAGCTGTTCATAAACCACCTACAAGCTCCACCTGGCAGGAGCAGACACACTCAGAGGCATCTACAGATACTAATGAGGAACGGAACAAGTCCACTATCCCCCACGAATTCCAGATAAGGCTGGTAGTCAAAGCAAATTCCTCTTCCACGCAAATCATTATTTGGCAAAGCATCAAGACTTAAAAAAACAAATCCACAAAAAACACTTTCTCAACAAAGACATCCTCTGTGGAACAGCATAGTTGTTTAAACCCATTGTGACACCTACTGTAGCAATCTTTATATTACTGTTGTTTAAATTTTGTGATAAAATCACAAGCCCTCTGTGGCAAGGTGAAGGTAAAAAGGTGGGGTAAAATCTGGCCTACCGACAGGTAGTGACACTAGAGCTATCATCCCGCAGACGTGCACCAAGATGGAGTATACCTTAAGTATAGTCGGCTTGCGGCAGCCATCTTGGGAAGGGGGCAATCACACAGGTGTTTTGAGTTGCTGCTCCGTCAAAGCCAGTGTTTTTCCATAGAGATCGACTAGCGATTGCTCATGGAGGATTGATGGGGGGGGGTGGCTTGAATCATAAAAGGGAACTGTGTTGATCAGTGGGAGATGGTGCGTGGGGAGACAGAAAAGATGGAGAGCAGGAGGTTTGCTTTGTTTTGGTTGCTAACCTAACATGTTTTGCCTGCAGCGGTGGAGTAAATAGTGGAACAACGGCGGTTGCAGTAAAGGAGGTCAGCTAACTGAGTACCATCGTCAGGACTGTAAGCTGACAGCAAAACATGGCAAAACTACAGCAGGGGGCGGACGTTTCCTTCCCGCAAGGATATATCTGCACATTGATTATTGGTGATTGGGACTGTGGGAACTGAATTTGTGATCTGTGTCCTGTATAATTGGATTTCACAGAATATAAACTTTGTTGTGCACCTAAAGACAGTGCCTTGGTGTATTTTGTACAAACACACACACACACACACACACACACACACACACACACACCACCCAGGGACACCCTCATTCTTGAATACAGGTTAAGGAAAACTTGCAGAGCAACAAAGAACTGTTCAGATCTCATATAAAAGGCATACATCTATTAAATGTAACACCAACAAACTGAAACAATGCATATATCAAAAGTCTTGGTGTATGTCCTTATTTAATTTTGAAGCCACTGGAAAAGGGCCACAAAGCCAAGAAATATTCCCTTGGCAGAGAAAGAGAGAATGGATTAACTTGGAGATGTAGAATACAAACACACTCACAAAGGGCCTAGGGGTTAGATTTAAAGGACATGGATTAAAGCCAACCTACACATACCGGTAAGCCTAAAATGAGTACTAAGAGGCAGGCTAAGCCACCTGTCCACAAGGCAAGTAAATCCACCTCATTACAGAGCAATCGCAACATAGAGCACATTAAACTGTATGGTTCCATACCTCCTGCCTGCAAAGATATGGCCACCCCCAGCTGAATAAGTCTACTGAACCTGCAATGTTTAGGGAATTCCGCTGAGCCTGCATACTGCTGAGGGGCATGGAAACATGGAGAGAGATAAGAGATGACAACAGAATGTTGGTAGGGAATGATTCTGTTTTGCCAGGATTTATTATAAATGAGTCTACCCTTTTTTTTGTTGTTGTCATTGCACAAGGTAGATATTTTTGGACATTTGCCTTTTTGTCATATTGCTTCTGGTCTTTCCGAAAGAAATAATGAAATTAAATGACATTCGGGACTTTCGGGGATTTCAGTTGCTCCACTTTGTGTTAATATTTGTGAATGCTGTAGCGCTCGGTGGGTAGTTGTTTGCTGTCTGGTGTGTTACTGTGCTGTTGTTGCTGCTGTTCATGGTGCGGAACCTGTGCTTTTAAATAAAAGAATGTTCTTGGCATCCTCTTGCAATCCACTAACTCGCTACAGTATGTTTCAGAACCGACTTCAGTTGTAGTGCCTCCTTTCACCTCTGCTTTATTACATTTCATTCAGTTTGATGCTGATTCCATGGTTTCTTACATTATTTACTGTCATCTTCATAAGAAATTGCGACACTATAAGAGAAAAATAAATGTGTGCATATCTGATTGTGGTTCATTTCGATATGTTTGATTGGTCTAACAGCAGTATGGGTGAAAATAGACGGAATGGCTTTGCCCTGCTATATGTCTACAGAGACATGTCCCAGGAGGAGGTGTTACAGCGTTTCGATAAATCAGGCCACAGGAGGATTGGCAAACTCTATATTTAAAGCAAAGCCTTCTAAATCAGTGTTTATAATGGTGGCATCATACAGTCACAGCAGTCCTATTAGTCTTAGCACTAGCATCAGCAATCTTACCAGTCCCAGCAAAGATGGACAATGCAGTAAGTGCACTGCATATTTTGAAAAGAGCAGTATCTGTGTGATTTGTGCCAGCACTTAGACTTAAACTCTCGATAGGGAAGTAGCCAGTCAGCTGATGAAACATCTCACGGATCTGCTTGAATCTCTACAGTCTGGTTTCCGGCCGCATCACAGTACTGAAACTGCTCTGCTCCGGATTGTAAATGATCTCCTGCTCAATGCTGATGCTGGTGCTCCCTCTGTGCATGTCCTCCTTGACCTAACAGCTGCTTTTGACACCACAGATCATGGCATTCTTCTTGACCACCCTCAGGAATATGCTGGGATCTCTGGAACCTGTCTCTCCTGGATCCGGACGCATGCAGTCTGTTTACTATGCTGGACACAGTGGCGTTGCAAACCCGGTCATTTGTGGTGTCCCCCAAGGATCTGTTCTTGGGCCCCTTCTCTTCAATATCTACATGCTTCCCTTGGGTCACCTCATCCGCCAACACAGCCTCATGTTTCACTCCTATGCTGATGACACCCAGCTCTACTTAAAACTTGACCCTGGAAGCCCCTCTGCCATGGTCCAGCTCTCGGCTTGCATTTAAGACATCAAGGCCTGGATGACTGCCAATTTTCTTCAGCTGAACACTAGCAAATCTGAACTCCTTCTATTAGGATCTAAAACTCAACTTAAGAATCTAAATATAGCTGCCCCGAACCTCAGAAACTGTCTGCTGCTGCCTTCCCCCACAGTACAAAGCCTTGGTGTACTTCTTGAAGGCAACCTCTCATTTGATGCCCAGATCTCCTCCATGGTCAAATCTTCCTTCTACCATCTTCGAAACATCTCCAAAGTCCGTCCCTATATAATATAGTAATACATTTCTGTTCAAATGTCTGTTTATTTACAATGTTTCGGTTGTGTAGATGCTTCTATATGACGTTCCTGAATAAAACTACGTCTTATATTCAATTGTTTATCCTTTCATTATAATATTTATGTTGTTTTTAACATAGAACAACCAGATTGACCGGTCATGGTTGTTCTAGGTATGCCTATAAAGCGGTCGTTCTAGTGTTAAAAAATTAGAGAAACAGAAACAAGTATCAGGTTCATGAAATGGAATCTGAGTAAGATTATATTTTTTTTTTCTTCTTCTATGCACAATTAGCAATCAGATGGATTTAATACTGGGACCTTGAGTTTTGCGGTAGTGAAAAAAAAAAAAAAGCTATGTCTGGAGCTAACCGGGGCAGAGTATTCATTTATTTTGCTTTGAACATTTAATTTAGATTACATGCTGTTAAGTATTCAGCACATTTGTATTTCAAAGGTTTTCAAAAGCAATGAATCTTCCATAAAATAATTACATCACTGTGTTCTTATCATTGGATAACCTTTTTAAGTCAGTGAAGTACCATTCTTGGCCAAACAGTTATTGTTAAATAAAATGCTTATATCACAATATATTTCATTCACTTTTTGATATATTCTGCATTAAGGTGCTTTGACCAGAGACCTCTGTCATCATGTGTAGCACTGGCTAGATCAGTGTCTATCGAGGTATAAACACCTTGCTGATCTAGCATGTATTACACATGTCTACGGTGAAAGACCGTTTGAAAACTAGAGCTGCCCAGGTCAAAGGACCTTAACACAGAGTATAGTAAAACATGAATTAAACACATCATTTGATTATGAATAAGCATCACTCAGAATGATTGGAAACATCACAAAGAGATGCAAAGACAGAAAAGAAAGTAATGCAAACGTTTTTCATTTATGTTTAGATTTACTTATTTATAAAAGCGACAATGCCTTACAGCTATTGTTAACATTTAAACTAAAATATACTTCCTTAAAATACAATATAATAATATAGTTAATCTTTTGTACATGTGTCTATCAGAAAAAATGTTGGCTTTTACCCATTGGTATAATTAGCTGTACGGACACAAGCTTTCCCTCTCCATTGTAGCATAACATATTATCTTTAGCCACATACAGTACTGTAGGCATATATAGGAATGTATAAATAAGTTAGTTATCAGAGCTCTGTTACAACTCAGGAAGCAAAATAGAAATTTAAAATGAGAATCAGCTGTTTTTATATCTTATAACAGTTTTACAGGAAACCCCCGTTGAGCTAACACTTTCAACATGGGCTTCTAATGGTAACAACCTTCCTAAATATGTAAAAACTTTTTTTTTTAAAACCACATGGGGCACACTACCTTTAATTTACAGAATCCATCTATGATTGAACCAGACAGCATTATGTTGATTCACATGTAAGCCAAACACAAACCCAAAATATATGTACAGACACAACTCTAAATGTACTAGCTGGAAAAGCATTACTTGCAAATTGTGAAATATTTATTTAGTCTAGAGAAGGTTTATTTTTCATTTCAATTCAATGTCAGGATTAGCAGGGTGGACCGCCTTTCCCCCCTCATCAAGGGGACTGCCTGCAATACGGTGGAATTTGGGGAGGTAGAGGATAGGATTGCAACTGGGATTGCGACGGCAACACCCTGGTGAGTTTACCTGACATACGAGGAAGTGATCTGATGAGAGAGCAATCATTCAGTAACCCCTCCCCCGAATTTCAGCATAAGCTTCTAATACAATGTCGGGATCATGACTGCTTGTATGGGTATGGTGAGAGTAGTGATTATGGTAGGGTTGCCAACTGTCCAGTTTTCGACCGGACATCTGTTTTTAAGGGAAATTGTACAGTGTCCAGTGTCTAGTCAGAACCACTGACTGAACAGCAAAAGTCCAATCTTGTTACTCACTGTTTATTGCCGTTTGGGTATTTCCATTCTCGCTCAGCCAGTCATTTCAACGCTCCACTGTGCAAAGGTTTTTTTTTTTTTTTTTTTTTTTTTTAACTAGCAGTCCGTTAAATTCGAGAACTACACTGAAATGTATTCTGCGTTATTTTGCCATTCACTGCTTAGCGGGATACGATTACTGAGCATCTATATTTAAAATATATATATAGTAATTATGGACTAATCTTACAGTGGAGATCTTAACCTCAGTGGAGAGGAAAAAAACCTTTGGGAGGAAACCTCTGGTGGTCCCTGCAGAGAGATGGTCCCCACTCCAGGCATACTAGCAATATTCTGTTTGGCCGAATAAATATCAGAGAGTGACTGATATCTGATAAGGTACTGGTTAATGTTTACGTGGTGAAACTCAGGTAATGACTCTGCCGAGGGCACTACTGCCATTATAAACCAAAAACTCAGGCAATGACCGCTGCTGAGGGTATTACTTCTGTTATAAATCAAACTCAGGCAATGACCGCTGCCAAGGGTATCACTGACCAAACTCAGGTAATGACCCTGCCAAGAGTAAGCTGCATGATTATCTAATTGAGAGTTGTGCTTGTTTTAAGTAGTTGATTACACCTGTCACTAATTGATTGTCACTAACTGATTGTTTATTGTACTGAGTAGGACTTGTCTGTGTTTTAAAACTATTTTATTTTTGTATTTGTATTTTTGTATTGTAATATGTTTTATTGTACTGCTGCTACCTTTCTTGGCAAGGTCTCACTTGCAAAATAGGTTTTAATATCAATATGATTTCCTAGTAAAATAAAGGTTTAATAAATTACTGCTTTTATAAACCAAACTCAGGTAATGACTGCTGCCGAGGGTATTACTGACCAAACTCAGGTAATGACCGCTGCCTAGGGCATTACTGCTGTTATAAACCAAACTCAGGTAATGACAACAAGGGATACGGTTCTTCCCAATGCTATTTATGTTGTTTAATTGGGACTTCACTGTGTTTAATTGGGATACAGTATTTTCAAATGGTGAACTGAGATCGCTTTTATATATATGTCTGTGTGTGTGTATATATACACACACACACACACACACACACATGAAGGCTATATTTGCATCCTAAGCTGTTCCAGAAAAAAAGCCACAGTAGTGATGTCAAAAAGTGAAAATTCCTCTAGAGGAAAATATACTTGAACTTTGACCCATTCGACTCCTCGAAACCATCACTTTCAATTCAAACATAAAATATCTCATTTTCAATCACTCGACAACACCAACAGTACAGAATGTTTATTAATGATCAACAAAATGAGAATATGTTAACTAAAAATGATGTAAAGCTGGTACATTCGTATCTCAGAGAAACTGGAGAGGAACGGGAAATTAAAAAAAAGGTAAAGGCAATCTTTCAAATAAAGCTGAAGCACTAACGGATAATGACATAGAACGTCTGTACAGCACTGAAACACTATGTTTAAAAAACCCAACTGTACTGCTGAACCTCATCTTCTTTAATATTAGCATCACAAGGGTATCCATGTATTATAAAAAAAATAATTGATGGGCCTCTTCAGCGAAAAACAATTCCTGTGACCTTTGGTCTCGTAATTTCTGATGTCACAGAAACCCTAGATGGAATTATTTTCCTGTAACTCACTGAAGCCCATCAAGTATTTTATATATATATATATATATATATATATATATATATATATATATATATATAGAGAGAGAGAGAGAGAGAGAGAGAGAGAGAGAGAGAGAGAGAGAGAGAGAGAGAGAGAGAGAGAGAGAGAGAGAGAGAGAGAGAGAGAGAGAGAGAGAGAGAGAGATTTTTTAATTTTTTTATTTATCGACTATGTTCACCAATCTGCAAGACCTGTTCATGGCTGGAGAATTTCACTCTTGGGAAGAGAAACTAGCAACTACTTGACTTGCGACAGTGACAGTAAAAAGAAGGACAAGACAATCAATCCCATGGTTCAATCGTGCTATCCCATGATTCAATCACTACAGGCGCCATTATTGGAGCAGAAACTTTGAAACAATGTGTTTCTTGCACTGAATGTGCACACAACAAAGAGACCGCTTTTACAGACATGCCTTTCTTTTTTAAAGTTGTTTTTCCTTGTGTGACATGTAAAATGGACATTTATTGTAGTGTGGCTCAATTAGCTTGAGCCACACTGCAATAAAAGCAAGGTGGGTATGTCTTGATATTCAGTCACCATAAATTGTTAAACAAGCAAAAGATATAACGTAAGGAATAAACAAATGCATTTTTGTTGTTTTTCTTTCTGCCTGAAAAGTTAAATTACTATTAATTCAATTGTATTTTTAAAATACCCTATTTTCTGTTTTTTTGGCTGTAGCTTCTGTATAATTAGATAAGCATTTTTGGCAGTTCCAATTGCTAGATAACTACATTATCAATAACTCCACTGAAAGAGAAAAAGACATCTTGTCAAAGGTCTAGTATTGAAATTATCAGCCAGAACTCGACTGAAGTTTGTCTTTACAGATGTTGCTTAGCAACAGAACTGATATCAAGGAAGAGCACTGCTTGCTCTGGTTGCTAAGGAACTGTCTGAGACTCATGAAAGAAGGGCTTCGACAATATGCTTAAGACATGAAGCTCTCATACAGTAACTTGAATACGATGCCGATTACACTTGCCATAAAGTGTAACGATAAGGAATATCATTATTTACCAAGCTGGACGCAATGTTGCACAATAAAAAAGTTTATAACAGAACCGAATACTCCTTCATGTATTAAAATGTGTAAATATTTTCTAAACAATATTGTCTTGATGGAAAATTATAAATTACATTTAATATTGATATAACTAATTCCATTGTGCATGCATAATCACAAAGCCAGACAGAATTTGAAAGATAATTCTAAAGAACTGCTCTCTAGTATGTCGGAGCGTGTGCACCACAATTAACACTCATTAACAAATACATTTGTAAATTCCTAGGTCTCTTTCTTGTCCTACAGTAGTTTATTTACTATGTTTATACTTGTCTATCTGTACAGAATATATGCATATTTGTTTGTGTTTTTTATATTTAATAAATAGGTCTGCTGCCCTATGCTCATCTCATCTGCTGTCCACATTATGGGAAATATGGATAGCTAGAACCTGCAGCCAAAATTCCTGGACACAGAACATCTAACAAGAAGTTATCAAAACATCTGCTGAGGTGAGAAAGAAGGATGTTTAATGTTAAGTAATAGTTTTTTTCATTCTCATTTACGGTAGATTTTGTAATATTAAATGACGAACTGTGCTACCAAAATATTGTAATGTATGTGATGTCTGTGAAGGGCAGGAACACTTGGAGTAGGTTGTGTTTCACATTGGTTATTATGGGACAGTACACAAGGAGACGGGTCAAACAGCCTATGGCCGACAGGCACAGACCACAGGAGCTGTTAGTGACTGGCCGTGGAGTGGGACGAGGCGGGACTAAATGGGGCTAAAGACCAGTGACAGGTGTTGTTTTTTGCTGTTGTGAAGCAGAGTGAGAAGTGAATAAACAGAGACAGAATAGTTCCACCCTGAGATTCCTTTTAAAAATTAATTAGTTTTAGCGGCATAGGTCGTGGCCCACAGTGACCTGTTAATTGTTAATTAACAACAGTCAGATTGTCGTTGATCATTTATTAGCGTAATAAATATCGAGTTTGGCCCTGAACCGACTGAAGGTTCATTCTTATAGCGTTTACAATATTGTAAAGTTTTATAAACCCATTATACCCAGACCTTCAGCTAGAGTGTTAACATTGAAAGTAAAAGCAGACCACATCTGTGCCAGGTTAGTCTTTGTGCTGTGGCTTAAATTACCATAGGATACATCCTTCATATTAACATGCCAGAGAAAGCTGTAAAATCATTCATGTTAAACATGTGGCACATATGTTGAAAATCTGACTTGGCAACATAACTACCAAATGAATAAGCCTTCCAAAGTTCAGAAGAGTACTGGTTTAATCTTGAATCTTAACTCCAACATTCAGCTCCAAGTTTTTCATTACATGTAGCACTTTAACCCTTTTCACAGATAACCTAGTAAAAGTGTACATATTTGGATCCAGGATTGTAAGTGCTACAGTGGTTTTAGTCGGGATTCAGATCACTGAACCAGGTTCTGGGGACATCGTTGTGAAAATGGGCCTTGCATGGCTCAAGTACCACTTCAGTCATTCAGGCAGAAATCAGTTATGAGCAGTGCTTGCATATTATTGGCTGTCCTGTTTATAAAGATTGTCGGCGGCCAATTGCCCCCAATGCTATATTCTCCATTCTGTGTTTGCCTTCCCCTACGCACGCTTCAATATATAAAATAAGAGAATGTTGGTGAATGTATATGACTGCAATGCATGTCACAATTTGCCAATGTGGTGCGGAACTTTGTTTCAGGAGACTAGGTTTCAGGCCATTAGATGGCAGACCAGGGTTTGATAGAGCAAAGTTGACTCAAAATAGGTCTCCCGGTCTCCAGTAACCATGTTTTAAGCCACATGTTACGTTTTGGCAGATAGCCTGCACTAATAAAAATGTGATAGAAATAGTTGTCTGGCATAACATAGCCTTTTAAATGATCTAATAGTGTACTGAATGATCTCAAATATAAAGCTTAAAATCCCTAAAGGAAATGTATAGAGAGGGAGACAGCTTTACAATTCTAACCAGGCATTCATTTGGGACCCAGGCTACAACTACTAGGTATCACAGTGCACATTTGTATTTCAATAACTGGAATAATATACAGTAATTTAAACAATTTAGTAAACAATGGTTATGAGCTGCAACCTAAAAAGTGCAACAGGTATCAACACAGACACAAATGTTACATTTTGAAGTTTACAGCAAAATAAATAGTTCTGCTTTAGTTGTAAGCAGATGAAATGTTATCCGAGTACTCTGGTTCTGTTTTCTCTGCATCTTTTAATAGCCTGGGATCCTGAAAAATGACGGCCCGACATGCAAGGATTCCCAAAGGATTTGCTTGCTGAGTCCCTCATAACCGACACTGCACAAAGCGAACAGCTATGTAGCACCTCACATCTTTCTTTCCACATAACTTCACCAAAGACAATTTCACAAGGATTGATTTCTCACCTCTGAAAAGACATTTGTCATGGCAGGTTAACAGCAGGAAAACAAGAAAACAATTTCAAGACTGCGAAGGCAGATATTACATTTAAGCATGGTGGCAGTGCAGAAAAGCCCTGCTGAGGGATGTATTATTTTGGGGTGTGTTTAATATGATGTGTTATTTAAAATAATGGTTTGTGGGTTTATTTAAAAAGGGAATACAGTAGAACCCCAGAGTTACGAACTGACCGGTCTGCCGAACCCCCACTTTCAACAGGAATTAAAGACTCATGCGTGCAATGCAACCAGATAGGCGCTCCTACATAAGCGGCGTGCTGGGTCACGGAGAAGGTAGAAGTACTGTACCAACAAATGTATTCAGAAAGGTGAGGCAGATTTCAAAGCAAGTATGGGCAATTTGAGTTTTAACACTAGCACTGCAATAACTGCTTTTGCAATTCCAATTTAAATATCTCCGCTTTTGTGAATATCTTGTGCATGTCCGTTCTTAAGTGTTACTAAATATTTGAATTAAATACCATATGGTGTTTCAGCTGCAGAATCATAAAAATGAATAAGTTATAAGCACTTGCTCTTCAACCGCCAGACCCACAGTTTATGCGGCATATTGAAATCAATACAATATAGCCGACAATTTAGTCTGGGCTTTGTAATAAAATCAGCGTCATTGTGAAATAACGTATTATAATCCTGTTGAGTGCTTGAAACACTGATGAAAGTCATTCTACACATCTTATATTATTATTATGTACACTACATTTCTCAGGCAGAACGACTGTGCCACCCTGAGTGTGACGGTGCAAACATTTTTTTTTTAAATATGTGCGTATTCTAAGGTCTGCACAGATCAGTGACCATCGGGACTGAGGCTAAACAAAAGCCAGAGACTGTTGCATTTTACAACGCAACAAAGTATGGTGTGGATATACTGGATCAAATGGCACAGCTGTATTCTGTCAAAGGTGGTACTCGCAGGTGGCCTGTGTCTGTTTTATAATGTTTTGGACCTGGCAGCCATCAACTCTTTGGTTTTGGACAAGGAGTGCACCAGCAACACAATCACTCGGAGGGACATCATTTTGTAGGTAGCCCTGGAGCTGTGGCAGAAACATTTTGATAAGAGACACAAAAGCCGGCTGGCAAATGCCCCCTTAACCTTCAGCCAGCGCTGCGCCCACTGGCACACGGAATAAAAAGACAATGCCAGGTTGCTAAATGCAATAAAAACAGAACCTTTGATGTCTGCGCCCGTTGTGAAAAGGCAAGTCTGTGGCAAATGCACTGGTACAGTTGAAAAGCATGTTTTCTGCGTAGATTGTACTTAGAAAGCTGTAATAAAACTCGGAACAGACAGCCTTTGAACTCTGTTTCACTCAAAGCGCTTTCACGTTGCATAAGTTATGTTATATTTTTGTTTTATGCTATTTTTATAACAAGTTATTTATGTTTTATAATGTTATATGTGCATACAGCTTTCTACACCTGTTTACACAGAAGTTTATTAAGTAAAGTTTATTTTATTACAGTTTTTCATGTTTATGTATATGTGCTCTTTTTGAAAAAAATAAGAACAAAGTTTAATTTCCAATGTAAATACAGTGTTTCTGCTCTGAAAATTATATGTATGATGTTCATAAATAAAAATATTAAGTTGTATCTGATTGTTTGTTTTTCATTTTCATATTGAAGCCGTTTTAAAATGGAGCCGCACATTTTGAGGGTGCGGCGGTTGTATGTAGTCCGAAATCTCGACGGTTCTAGTGTTAAACAAAGCACAGGCTTTTGTTTTGTTTTTTGCCAAAGGAGGCTGAGTGACTGAGCAAGCTGCATGAATGCATTTTGTTTAAAAACAAGCACAACGTTAACCCAGGTTTTCCTGGATGTTTAAATCTGTGTTTTTGCAACAGTTATGATTTCAATGGTAACTTCAATTTAGCCTTTTCCCATTTATAGTACTGTTTTAAAGACTTTAGAACCATAACAATATGAGCAATGCATTACTGTACTGTATCCTTGTATTATTCTTCAGATTGAGGGTGTAGATGGCAGGTGTACACATTTATTAAAACCATTGAAAACTCATTTTCAGAGTTACGGGCATTTCAGACTTACGAACAACCTCCATTCCCAAGGGGTTTGTAACTCTGAGGTTGTACTGTAATTTAAAATGTATTGTTTGGGATTATTTAAGAACAGAGATTTCTATAATTGTTTGGTTTAAATGTGGTCTGGCAGAGGCGGTGTTAGCAGCTCGTCTCTGTCAGACAGCTTGTGAGAATATGTGGTCGGCAGTTAATGATTATTGATAAATTGACTGGTCGGCCACGCCGATTAAAAAACTCTTGTGCAAAATGTGGTCATCTCTAGATTGATTAATTTATTACTAAATCTGGAGATGACCACACGTATATACACATACCTGTTTGTGTGTTTGGGTGGGGTTTGGGGTTGTTCAGAGGCGGAACGTAAGGTAAAGAGAATGAAACCGGAAGTAAAAAGTTAAAGTAAAACAATTGCTACGCGTGCTGGAAGGACCAGCACGGTGCTTGTCGTGGGTGTCAGTGTTGTTTGTGTTTGAGATTTGGCTTTGTTTAAACCTTTTATTTCGCTCTGTGAGCAGTGTTTTTGTACAGCCTTCAGCTTTATTTTTGTGTTAATAAATACGCGCTCCAGTGCTTTCGACTCGCAGCACCAGTGTGTGTCTACCTATCTAGGTGGGGACTTAGGTGTGTGTGTGTGTGTGTATCAACTTCCTGGTCTGGGTACGTCACCACTCAGCCGTCCTGCCACAAGCATACTTTGTTACGATTTCTAATCTCGCTAAACCATACGCTTGTATATACCACCCTGTATATCAATTGAAGTCACTGTGACTAACATTATTGATCAGTTCTCACAAATATCAAGAAGAACCATAACTTTTTAAGTTGACAATTTTGGCTGTTTTTTTTTGTTTTTTTAAATAACATTTGAATTATAACTTCCTCAAGCAGCATTTATTTCATTCCTTTTAATCAGTTAGTCATTTTTGTATTTTCTTTTTTTTTTAACATAACCTTCAAACTCTATGTCCTTGTTGGACACCTAAGTTGAACAAACAGAGCTGTTAAAGTACATAGGCATTGCCAATATGTTCGTTGTTGTGAAACAAATAATTAATTTTGAGGGAGGATGTCATCTTATTCATACTGTACACTGCAGTATAGAGAAAGATGAAAAGAAGAAACCCTGCAACCTACTCTCCCTTTAAAGTTCAACATGAACCTGCAGTTCTGAGCATTCCCTCAAAATACAAGGAGCTTCCATTCTAACACTACCTATTCAGACCTTCTTTTACAAAATATCTAAATATAGAGAGCTCCCTCTGTTACACTTTTGAATCGAAAGACATCAAGGGAGCAGTGTATATTACCAGTACAAAAAACAATGAAACAAATTATATAACTTTTGTTTCATTGTTATTTGTACTGTTAAAATATTCTAAAATAATGTACTCTTTTCATTTTTATATATATATATATATATATATATATATTATATATATATATATATATATATATATATCAAATGAAAAGAGTACATTATTTTAGAATATTTTAACAGCCTTATTAATGTTGTATGGGCAGTTTAATCTCTTTAAAAATTAAACAGTGTACCACTTCATACATCAAACGCATAATCCTCTAGGCCCGGGCGTGATGTCAGAGGTGCATGCTTTATGCAATTACCAAGACTGGAGCACATCTAGGTAATACTTTCTGCATGAACAGAATGTCACAGTTTAGAAGCAAGCAAGGGGTCAGTATAATCACTTTTAGAGCTTTCACCTATGCTTTTTCATTAGCAGAGTGAACATGAAGGCAGATGGCTAGGCCACAGGCCAAGCTTTATCCAGATCAAGAAGATCTGTTTTAGTAGGCCTATGAGATGGAAAGGTTAAGCTGGTATGAATATATCCAGTAAGTTTGAAGTAATGACCAGACTCTCCCTTATAGCAGTTCACTTACAAAATAAAAATAAGCAAAGAGGTTACATGTAGCCGCAGCATTTTGGGCTTCCTCCCACAGCTATAAACAATAACACTTCAACTTATAAACACCACTGAAACAGCGTTTGTATGACTTTTTTCATAGACTAAACTATATAAATAGCAGCATTCATTAAATAGGCAAGCTTCTGTCTACACCTTATCTAGATTGAGATCAGAAAATTAACAAAATTGTCTAACAAGGATTATACACTGTGATACTAACCAGCAAAATTACCAGAACACTTTAAAACAAATGCTGTTGAATGTCCAGATGCAAGACAACACTTTCTACAAATTACTTTCTTTTTCTTTCTTGTTTTCTTTTTTTTATTCATGCATTATAATTTAAAGTTTTATTTCCAAGGCAAAGTAGTCATTTGTTGTCCAGAGAATAAAGTTTTGATTTACTTGCGACAATGTAGTTTTTTTTTCTTCTGACATTTTAGTTATTGTATTGTTATCTAAACCCTCAGGGAAATCACACACTTTAGGTTTTGTGTCTGCCGCACAATTGAATTTGCGTTTTGGACAGGTTATACCTGAACAGTTTTCCAACATTCAATAAAATAAGTACTGATGTCTTATGCAGAAGTGGCTGAAATGTTTGCAATCTGGCGGTCCTTGTGTGCATAAATCACAGTAACAACCTATACAGACATGCCTGTCTAGAGGCGTGCTGTCATTGATTGCAATCAGAATGATAATAAATGTCAGCAGAAAACAGTTGATGCAAAAATTTAGCAGCATATTACTTCTCTGGGATATATGTTTACTCTAATCCATAGTCTTATAAAACAGTGCACCTGACAGCATTGATTTATATATATATATATAATATATATATATATATATATATATATATATATATATATATATAGTGTATATATATATATATATATATATATATATATATATATATATATATATATATACACACACACACATATATATATATATTATATGTGTGTGTATATATATCTGTGTGTGTAATATATATATATATATATATACACACACAGATATATTATACACACACATATAATATATATATATATGTGTGTGTGTGTATATATATATATATATATATATATATATATATATATATATATATATATACACACACACACATATATATATATATTATATGTGTGTGTATATATATCTGTGTGTGTATATTATATATATATATATATATATATATATATATATATATATATATATATATATATATATCTGACAACGCAGTTTAAAGCAACAGAACTCAACAAAATATCAATCCACAGGTTATATCATGGATTAGATACAGGGTTGGTGGGGTGGGGGTCAGAATAAAATGCAGCAATGTTTTATTGTATTCTTATTGCATTAATGCATAAAGATCTCAGTGCAGAGTCACTTTGTTTGAATGAGAGATCATAAAACAGGCTACAGAAGCTCAGTTATGTAAAAAGGAGTTCATATCTACCACATCATGCTTTTAAACTTTAAATTCCACAAAGTTTAATTCATTCATTTGTGCAGCACTTCCTCTCTATTCCAGTTGTATTCCCAAAATACGATTAATATTGCTATGATAAATGAGTTGTTTGGCACTGCGTTCTTCCTGAGTTTCAGGTAACTATATTTAACTGGGTGGCTTTAACACGTTTAAACTGTGATTATTAGTCTCTTGCTGATATTGAATGATCTCTCATTTAACGGAACTCTGCACAGAGATCTATATTGCATTACTGCAATAAGAATACAATAAAATATTGTTGCATTTTATTCTGGACTCGTTTTTCCCCCCAATTAACTAACTTCTATATCTAACCCACAATAAAAATAACCTTGTGCATTGATATTTTGTTGAGTACCATTGCTCTAAACTATTGTTGTCAGAAAGTATTTTTAAGTTATTTAAATAAACATGGCAATGGGTGGCTTGATGGTGGTGTACTTTTGCGCTGAAAGGCAACAGAGGCAATTCACTTTCTATTTGTAGTATATTGTATCTGTTAAAAATCTTTCTTCGCCATCAGCCCAGGTGGCTGTGGGCAGTTGATGAACTGCCCAGGCATTTCGGCAACTGCCCAGTTTCGGCATCGGTCCATAACATATATATAAAATTGCATATACTGAGGAATCCTTTCTGTGGGAGGAATACTTACTCACACATTTCCATATTGAATTCGTAGTGGAAGGGCTTGATACCTACTTGATGGTGTGACTGATCCTACATGCACTGCTTAACTATTTCTGGCCTGTGGAAACAATTTCTCCACAAAACAATTTCCAGCCCTGGCACAGCTTAACAACATTAAAATAAAATAAGAATACAAATAAAACCTGGGAGCTCTCGCACTAAAACACAGTGCCGATATCACTGTTTTGTACACTTGAGGCTGGCAGGGGAGAGTGTAGTGTGCATGGGGGAAGGCAGGGCTGGTAGGTGATGTAATCACACACGAAGACATAAGCCCGATATACGCTCCTTGCAAAGGAGCCGGCTCTTTTGTACAGCGGTATCGGCGCTATGCTTTAGTGCGAGAGGTCCCGGGTTCGCGCCCGCCCTCTGCCTGTGTGTGGATTGCTTCGCCCTGTGTGATGCGCCTGCCTGCGTTAACAGAGATCGCTACAATAGTTGATCAATAATGGTACCCTTTTGATCAATAATGGTACCCTTTTTGAGTATTTCCACCAGCAAGTTCTTGAGCAGAGGCATTCAGCTGTGACAAACTTTGCGAACTGGTTTTGTGATGTGGCTGTGAGTGAGAATTAACCCAGGCCTCTGTAGGTGAAAAGGCTATTGAAATATCAACCCACAAACAGTCAGTTTAATTCTCAGTATATTGTACTATGCACAGAATTAGTGGAGAGATTAGCAAATATATATATATATTTTTTTTTTGTAAATACAACAAAGATCCGTTGGTCCACCTCTTAAAACTAGTTTGGTGAATCAATTTAATTAACTAAATTTGAAATACTGTGAGCATGAGTGCACTGTAACATGACTTCAGTATCATACAGCTGGCAGCATATGTGGAAAGCCCTGACTGCTGGTAGCAAACTGTACATCATCTGCATAGGAAATTAGCTCATCTTGCCTATGTTATATATTTCTATGGCAACTCAAGAGCAGCTCTTGAACACTGACCTATCAACAAAAATAAAGAAAACACAGTTTTGGGGTCATAGTTAAAAGAAGCGATCAAATGAACTTTCTCTAAATTGTCTGGGCTGTTTATTTGTTAACTTTGTTAACATGCTGATGACAATTTGGAGTAAAAAGCTTTGAGAATATTCAGAATCCATTAAGACTAGCTGAAAAGTAGTCTTAGTGGATAGCATACATGTGAAGCTGATTCCATTAAAAGCTGTCATCGGTAACTTTGCACAGCATTTAATTCAAAAGGTCCAAGGGGTTGAGATCTGTCAGCATCCTCACTAGGAATTTAAATATAATATTCTAAATACTGAATGGATTCAGTGCAAATGCCCAGGCAAGTTTAAAATACAACGTTGACACATATGCATTGTATACAGTACTGTTATGTTAATACATCAATTAAATGAAGAGCCTTGGACATGTAAAGTTTTTGACCTCCCATTTCCAGATAACATTTCAACAGCCATACAACACCCTGAAGAAAGCCTTTAATCTGTTTGTATAGCAGATGGAGAACAGGCTGCTCCACGGCTATATTTCCCCTAATTGCTAGTCTAGACAGGCATAGCTTGAATATCGATAAGCATGTCTTTCATAAAATACTAAATTCAGAGGCAAACTGTATAGGACAACTGATACTGTAAGTCACAGATACAATAAACATTTGTCAACTTGTCTTTAGCAGACAGGCAAAACATTATTCTGAAGAAAAAAACCTAGAGAAAGTTAAGTAATGAATTTGAAAGTCCTACAACCGGCAGTTAATGGTGTCCATTTACAAAAATAATACATGTTTCCTTATGTGCCTCAAACATGGCTTAAATACCATAATGGTCCAGGTATATTTTGGTGGAAATAAACACCCACTCAGAATAAAACAAATGCAGCTACTAAAATGAAAAACAACCCCTTAACTATAAATTACCCCCAGCCTGCTTAATAGCAAAAAATACACTTGATTGTTGCTGCCAATTTGTAATTGTATAGAAATAATTGAGTTCTATACTGAAAAAAAACAACAAAAAAAAACAGAGTGCATTATGAGTGAATAATGCACATTAATACAAGTCTTGACATGAGGCAAAGTGAATGTCAAAACTAATTTTAATGTGCATTCGTCAGCCAAATTACCCAAGCTATTACCCACTAAAAACTGTAACAAGTGTGTTTCTTTCTTAATTTTTAACTTGTTGTGTCCTGTGTCGTGGGACGTAAGCTATAAAGTATAGTATATCAATCCCAGAGGAGCTCTGACTTCAAGAGCTGGCTGCTGTCATTTTTAGCATAACAAAGCATTTATGTGAGTTCAATACAATGTTCCTGTGTACTGTATGTTTGAATTCCCTTACTTCAGGGGGGTGGTCTATATATATTTAGGACAATTTGGGACACTAACACCCAAGAGAAACATAGAACAGCTCGATACCTACTCTTTCAACTTTACTAGTGGGAACAATGGAACTGTCCATTGCTGCCTCTCACTGTAATGTCAAAGGTCACATGTATACATTCTGTTGACCACACAAAAAAATAAATATATATATATATATATATATACTGGACCTCACCTTCTCCAGGGCCTGCTGCCCCTCCACCCTCTCTGTCACCCCCCTGGACCTCTCTGATCACTATTTCATCTCTTTTTCTCTGTCTCTCCCCCCTCTCCCTGCTCCTCCTACCCCCACTGTCACCTCTCGCCATAACCTCCGCTCTCTCTCCCCCTCTGTCCTTGCCTCCACTGCTCTCTCTCACCTCCCTCCTATCGACTCCTTTTCACAACTCTCCATAGACTCTGCTACCTCCACCCTCTTCTCCTCACTCACCTCCTCCCTCGACTCCCTCTGTCCCCTCACCTCCCGTCCTGCTCGCCCCTCCCCTCCCCATCCCTGGCTCTCCTCTGCGCTCCGCTCGGCAAGAATCACACTGCGATCTGCTGAAAAGAAATGGAAGAGAACCAAACTCCCTGCTGCCCTAGACCTTTACCGCACTCTCCTCTCCTCCTTCTCCTCTACTCTCTCCTCTGCTAAATGTGCTTATTTCCAATCTGTAATCCAAGCCTCCACTAACAACCCACGTAAACTATTCTCTACCTTCTCCTCCCTCCTTAACCCTCCCCCCCCTCCTCCTCCCTTCTCTATCTCCCCTGATGACTTTGCCTCCTTCTTCTCTTCTAAAATTTCAGATATCCGCAAACTCTTTAACACCTCTCCCTCCCCCGCACCCCCTCCCGCTCCAACTCCTACACCCACTGCAACCCCTACTAACTCACCCTCCTTCTCCACCTTCTTGCCCCTCTCAGACTCTGACCTCTCCTCCCTGCTCCAGGGTCACAAACCCACCACGTGTGCCTTGGACCCCCTCCCCACTCACCTCTTTCAAGCTGCTGCTCCTGCTCTACTCCCCTTCATCTCCTCCCTCCTCAACACCTCTCTACTTTCTGGTATCTTCCCCTCTGCCTTCAAAAAAGCCTCTATCACTCCCCTCCTCAAAAAACCTACCCTCGACCCCACCTCCCTCCAGAGCTACCGTCCTGTCTCCCACCTACCCTTCCTCTCCAAAACCCTCGAGCGGACTGTACACCGCCAGCTCTCTGCTTTCCTGTCCAACCACTCTCTGCTTGACCCTCTCCAATCTGGCTTCCGCTCTGCTCACTCCACTGAAACCGCCCTCCTGTCTGTCACCAACTCACTTAAATGTGCCCGAGCTGCCTCTCTCTCCTCTGTCCTAATTCTCCTCGACCTCTCTGCTGCCTTTGACACTGTTGATCACTCTATTCTACTATCATCTCTTGCTGACCTGGGGATCTCTGGCACTGCTCTGGCCTGGTTCTCCTCCTACCTCTCCAACCGCACTTACCAGGTAACCTGGCGTGGAGCAACCTCCACACCTCACCCTCTCTTAACTGGAGTCCCCCAAGGGTCAGTCTTGGGTCCTCTCCTGTTCTCTCTCTACACCCGCTCCCTGGGCCCCCTCATCGCATCCTATGGTTTCTCATACCATTTCTATGCTGATGATGCTCAGATTTTCCTCTCCTTCCCAACCTCTGACTCCACCATCTCCTCCCGTATCTCTAACTGTCTGTCTGCTATTTCCTCCTGGATGCACTCGCATCACCTCAAACTCAACCTCTCTAAATCTGACCTCCTTTTCTTTCCCTCCTCCTCCCCCTCCTCTGATCTCTCCATCTCTGTTCCTCTGGAATCTACCACACTCTCTCCCTCTTCCTCAGCTAAGAACCTTGGAGTCACCCTGGACCCCTGCCTCTCTTATTCCCAGCACATCTCCACTCTGGCACGCACTTGCCGATTCTTCCTGAGCAACATCCGAAGAATCCGACCCTTCCTCACCAACTATGCTACCCAGCTCCTGGTCCAGGCCCTGGTACTCTCCCGCCTAGACTACTGCAACTCCCTCCTGGCTGGCCTCCCTGCGTCCGCCACCCGTCCGCTCCAGCTCATCCAGAACTCTGCTGCCCGCCTAGTGTTCTCTCTGCCTCGCTTCGCCCACGCTACTCCACTACTCCGCTCGCTCCACTGGCTCCCGATCACCGCTCGCATCCAGTTCAAGACTCTTGTACTAGCCTACAGATGCCTTGACCAGTCTGCACCCAGCTACCTCCAGACCCTCATCTCTCCCTACACCCCCACTCGACCTCTCCGCTCCGCCTGCACTAGAAGACTAGCTCTACCACCGCTACGCTCCCCTGCCTCCAAAGCCCGCTCCTTCTCCACCCTTGCTCCGCAGTGGTGGAATGACCTTCCTACAGATGTCAGGACTGCCCAGTCCCTGACCACATTCCGGCGCCTCCTTAAGACTCACCTCTTCAAAGAGCACCTGTAGAACTCCTCTGTTTGTATCCTGGGACACTATCACCCTTCATGTAAATGTGCTTTATTTTGCTCTTATCAGCCCCTATTTTACTGCATTTAATCCTGTACTTCAGAATACTGTAATCTGCCAAGTTTTTAACCTGTAGTACTTTGTATTTAATCACATCCTGATGTAACTATCACTATTTAATCATATCCTGATGTAACTATCACTATTACCTGCTGTATTATTGAATTGTGGTTTGTCAAACTTGTACTTTACTTGAACAAAAGTTATTGTATTTCTTGCTCTTATTGTATTACTTGTATTGTAACGCTTGAAATGTTTTTGCTTACGATTGTAAGTCGCCCTGGATAAGGGCGTCTGCTAAGAAATAAATAATAATAATAATAATAATATATATATATATATATATATATATATATATATATATATATATATATATATATATATGATTTCAACCCTCCCTAATCTAAGCTAAATTTGTGTTTACAAAACAGTAACGGATCTAACGATTTAAAAAAACTATATCATCAACACAGTGGAAGGCTTTAGACAAAACGTTTGCCTACTTGATTTTTTTTCAAGTTTGGTAAGTTTTTCTTTACCTCTTTGCTTGATAAGGGTAACATGACATTTAAAAATTATAAAAATGTTAAACAGAAAGGCAGTTTAATAGTTTAATGTCAGTATTATATAAAGTCAGTCATGCATGATATAAAAATGAACACCCTATAAACTGCTATTGTTATTAGCACTAAAGGGATGCTGGTCATTGTTAAAATGCAACCTGACAGTTTCTGTTAAAATATTAAAGAACTTTGAAACATGGTCCAAGTCACAAATCTGAACTAAGCTTATATGACAAGTGGACCATCAAGAAATTAGAACACAAACAGAGCTGTAATCCCTTTGACTAGATAGCAATCTTATTATGTATTCCCAAGGTATCTAGGAAATCTTGGAAAATCTTAACAAGATGAACTCTCTCCAATTTCAGCTCCTAAACTGCTGATTTATACAATTCTAGATACAAAAGCACTTGGACTGACAAGAGGTATCCTGACAAAATCCCTGTAACTATCATTAAGTTGTACTCGGAAACTGAAGAAATGCCAAACGCCTGGAGAAAAGCTAATGTTATGCTAATATAAATTGGGGATCAATGATAGACATGAAATGAAAAGCCCTGTCATTTTTTTGTTATTTAATAAAAAGCACTAAATAAGGTTTATTCATTCGCAGCTCTGTAATTACCTTTTATATCATAACCTACTTCATATAGCCATGATTCTGCGCTTTTACAAAGACCATCCAAAACTGTAGTCCAAACACAGGTGCGTTAAGCTCAAAATGTATTTTAAAATGACCCAAAGGTGAAAAAAGTCCAAAGCAGACTTGTGAATCTTATTCACACTTGCATGTTATTATTTTTATTATTATTATTATTATTATTATTATTATTATTATTATTATTATTATTATTATTTAAATAATAATAATAATAATAATAATAATAATAATAATAATAATAATAATAATAATAATAATAATAATAGCAGTGGGTAGCAGTGTGGAGTAGTGGTTAGGGCTTTGGACTCTTGACTGGAGGGTGGTGGGTTCATTGCCAAATGGGGGACACTGCTGCTGTACCCTTAAGCAAGGTACTTTACCTAGATTGCTCCAGTAAAAAAAAACAACTGTATAAATGGGTAATTGTATGTAAAAAATAATGTGATATCTTGTAACAATTGTAAGTTGCCCTGGATAAGGGCGTCTGCTAAGAAAGAAATAATAATAATTTCTTTGCAGACGCCCTTATCCAGGGCGACTTACAATTGTTACATGGTATCACATTATTTTTACATACAATTACATTATTTTTTACATGTTATTTTTACATACAATTACCCACTTATACAGTTGGGTTTTTACTGGAGCAATCTAGGTAAAGTACCTTGCTCAAGGGTACAGCAGCAGTGTCGCCCACCAGGGATTGAACCCACAACCCTCCGGTCAAGAGTCCAGAGCCCTAACCACTACTCCACACTGCTGCCCATGCAAACGTTTCAGCAGCCCCTGTTGCTATGATCAGTGCATAACCTAACAAAAGAAATAACAACCTGTCTTTTGACCTGGCAATCACTAACGCTATTGTAATTATCTGGAGGGAAACGGCTCTCCTGAACCACCAAAAAGCCTTTGATAATGTACTGGAGTACCCTCACAGCCTCTGTAAGCTTTACATTAGGTTGCCATCTGAAGAGCTCTAAAAAAAAAAAAAAAAAAGGAACACCATCGTTCAAGATATTTTTGCATGTGTCGAAATGTACGGCACATGTTATTTTGGAAAACCCAAAGTGCTTGCGCTGGCCACTGTCCTGCTCTGGACTGGAGGTGACTGCCCTGCTGAGACTGGTGCCAAAAGCATACGAGTACAGGTTCAATTAAAATAATAATAATAATAATAATAATAATAATAATAATAATAATAATAATAATAATAAAATACAGCCAAGCAAAATACAGTAAATATTTTCCCATTCCATGTTACTTGGGAACAGAAAATTACACCTTACTATCAAATAAAGAACAGTTCTGCAAAATATGTAACTGGTGGCAAACCTAGCTTCACTGATAATGGAGTGTAGGAAATGGCTTATGCTGTATTATCTTGTGACACCATATTTTATATCATCCACATTTTCCTAATATTTACCTGTTTTATATTGCGTTGTGTTCTGTATGCTTTTCTATTGTTTCTGCTTAGATTACCATTACAAAAAAACCCTCAAGGCTGATTGTGGGGAAGCGTACTAGTGTAACACAGGCTGCAATCAATGCACAATGAGTCACCTATGGGTTTAAGTGCAATCGCAGTCCTAAATATGTTTCTCTCCACTTACTGTAAATTTCCCACAATCAGCCTTGAGAAGTCTTTTCGAAATACCAATGTTTGCTATAATTACTGCAATTAATGATCTAGCTTGGCAAATATATGTAAATATAAAGTTGAATTCACTATAAGAGAATCTAAGTGATTGTCAGTGTATAGATTATTAATTCACAGTTGTTCGTCCTTTAAACAACAAATCGAGGATTTATTTATACACTCTCAATTGTACTTGTTTTTAACATATTTATATTGCACTGGAATTGGGTAATAAATATTTGATGTGGATATAGTATTTTGATTGAGGGACAATACTGCTACAGATTGTTTTAACAGAATAATTTTTTGTCTTACAGTAACCCTACTCAAATTAGCACTGTGTTTACCATAGAACGCATAGCTTTTTTTTTTTCCTTTTTCTGCCGCACATACCCTACATTTCAGACTTCCTATCAGCAAACTGCAGGGTGGCGGATGATTAGCTGTCGACTATCACGTCCCGAAACCCTCTCAAGACAGCGCAGAATATCAAAAGCAGTTTGTGAAAAAGCCATGATCAATGGCAATGAATTCAAAACTTTCAAGTTACATAACATAAACAGAACCATACTACTTCCACAGAAACAGACTGCATGCTGTTCCTGAATGATCTTTGCAGGAGTTCCTAATTATGTGTTTAAATCACATCAATTATTAACAAACACATTTACAAACAGAGGTAATGATGAAAATCTGAAGTTATATGGGAGCATTTGGCAGACACTGCTGCAGAGCTGGAACTGAAACTGTACACCTCCGAGGCACATCCTTGCCCTGCCAAAGCCCCCGAATGAAAGACGAGTCTGCACAAACTCTCCTGGCAAACCTGCACTGAATTTGCTCTTCATTTTGCCTCCAGGCTTGTGCTGCACTGACCCTGGCTGAAGGTCACTCTAAACACAGCTGGTTTAGCCGTGTTAGGCACTTCTAAAACAAAGAAGGGCCATTCCTTTATTAGAAACTAGTTGTTTACAATTTTATAAATCGCCCAAAAGCCGCCAGATGCTGTTTTTGAAGGATAATGTGGAGCTATAAGAAGTTTTAATAGTGGGCTGATTTTTTAGGATGCAGCATTTCAGTCTCAATGTCATTTTAGCCTTATTTAAAGTGCTGGTTGAACAAAATTGTGTGGTTGTTTGCTTTTCACTGAAGCATAAGACAGCCAAATGATGCATTACCCATTATTCTACCTGGCACCCAAGAATGATAATACTTTAAGCTATGTTTCATGTACATTGTTGTTGAGTTCAAATGTTTTGTGTTTTGTAGGTGTTATTAAGATGTATGTACTATTAGGATGGATGTACAAAAAAACAGCAGAAATATATATTGTTTTATGTAAATCCTTGTAAACAAATGTATTTGTTCTGTTTGTTTTCCATACGCTTCATTACTGTAAAGCAGAATAAACGTTATACCCAAGTACTGTATAAGCAAAAGCTATTATACAGTGTTTAATTCCCAGCAAGATTCACATCTATCTGATGTGAGTTTAACAAGCAAATAATGTGGCTGAACAGACTATAGATGGGAATGGAGTGTAAAGCAGGCTACAGTTAATGGACCCTTTTCTTCATTTCACAACCTTTTAAACAATGTATTGGATCTGTGTTGGTCCATTTTGAAAGAATTCCCTACTGGCTATAATAAGCAAGAAATAATTGCAATCTTTCCTAAATTCATAAAAAACAGGCTAGTTACTGAAACACTGTACCAGCATGCGCAGTGACTCATCAGACTGGCAAAGTGCCACCGTGTCAGAAATCTTCTCTTCTCCCAACCTTGTAAACATCATTAAAATGTCAGGGCTAATAAAACATTTTTATGAAGTAATCTGGCAATTTTACAGACTTCATATTATTTCTACTAAAGTTATGCCATTCCCCGTTGGTGTATTCATTCTAGAGGACAAACGAAAGAGATGCTAGGGGTGCCTACTCTTTAGAACTGACTGATTGTCTTTCTGAAGAAATAGTCTATCCATATTTTCATGAGGGGGTTCATCCTCTACTGTCTTTCCCAATAAGGCTCTTATTCTTGTTTCAAACTACTCTTTGCTGTTTGTGTTAACGCAGCAGGACTTTGGCCTACTGTGCCATGGAACCTCAGTCACAGTGGGGATTCAAAGACTTCACTTCCTGGTGCTGTAGATCAACACAGCAGCTCCTGTGAAACATGTATTTCCGAAACACTGCAGTCATTCATTCCCAGTGAAAGTTACTGCAATTCTGAAGCCATAACATACTTTAACTTTGTTTTTTTTAGTATTACTTGCTTCTATTGAACTGGGGCCACTATTTTTATTCCCTCGGTCCCAGCTGCATTGGAAACAAAAAGGAGAATATGGACTGTTTGAACATAAGAAGAATATAAGAACATTTTTCAACTAGATGAGGCACAGAACATTAATAATGTTCTGTGCAAAATACACTTTGTATCTGTCAGGCATATCAAATACAAAACAAAACTCTGTACAATGTTTTTTATTCAAAATATATTTGACAAACATTCACAGGATTATCCATTTGAAAAAACTTTAATAAAGACTATTGATACATTACACAAAAGCCTATCTGAATCTCCTTCAATCAAAATGTGAATAATGTCACCCATGGATTTTGACTGCATACTAGAAAAAAGAGACCAGGATACAAATCTCTCTGATGTCTATGTGAGTCTGTGGCAAGTTGGCTTGTGCGGTCACGTCAGACCAGGAAGAAACACACAGCACTGCGAGCGAAATGAATGCGCTGCTTGCACGTTTTAATAAATAAACAAATAAAACAATTGAACAAAACAAAACACTGCACACAAAACAAAACGGCACGATGGCGAAAACAAAGACAAACAAACACACAGTGGACGAACACTAAACACACAAGTATCATGCTGATCTATGTCAGCTTAAGTATCAATTGCTTTTTAGTTTAAATTTACTCTCCTTCTCACTCCCCTTCTTTCACCCTGAACACCCAACCCGAGTGAGTGATTCGTGCATCTATATATACAGCTGTGCCAGGATTCAATTACTAATTAATCATTCACTTGAATCCCAGCACGTGAACTAATTTGTGCAATCCCTGTGCCCACATACTAATACACACTTTATCTGCACGTGAAGTGATTGTGCAATCCCCATGCCTAAATACAAATCTACATTTTAAATCATTAATGCTCCATAGCCCCCATTATACCCCGTGCACCAATACATGCACACCACATACAACATAAAACACAAAAACTACACACAGAGGCAGGCACCCCGCCACAGAGTCCCATATGAAAAAGCTGTCCCCAAGCTTGCCTGATCCACCAGAGTCCATACATCACAAAGTGCCACAGAGAAGGCACATCTGTTGGATGCTATGAACAGTATTAACATAGAAGTAATTTAACCCTAACCCAGGGAACAACACAGCAAAGGAGGACTGACCACACTTTGCACCCACCTTGACTTTCCTCTCCCTGTGAATAAAGGAATGAATTATTCCATGTCTTCCCAGGTGGCAAAAGGGGGAAATAAAGAGAAAGCAAAACTCAAGGACAGGTTTAATGATATGTGTTGAGGAACATTTTTTATTACAATCGGTGCTTCTCAGGGGAAGCTTGTTAATAACAGAGACGTAACCAGGGGTGAAATTCTGCTGGTACTCACTCTGTACCGGGACTTATTTTAATGCCGGTACTGGTAACACGGGACTTATTTAATCTGGTTTTCATCCAATGCGGATGCATTCATCCACTCACACAGTCCACTGGCGCAATGTTTCTCACATGTGCTTTCATTCAGCACAGTTCATGCTGCTTGCATTCTGTTTCCTCATACTGCGTCACAGATCTCTGCCCATTTCGCTTTGTGTCAGTGCTCATTGGTTGATCAACGAAAGACTTTAGCAGTGCGACGTGAAAACAGCGGCATGAAGTAATTATTATTGTCTTAAGTGCAGAGAAACTGAAATGAACATTGCTGCACATGAATTAGAAGGCAAAAATAACATAGTTGATATATATTAGAAATAATTATCACAGCGTGTTTTGCCTTGCACATATTCCCTTGCCAGAATTTGTGCGAAGATTTCTACAATGACAAGTGATGTGTGGGACAGTAGGGATTAACATTAAAAAAAAAAAAGGATCAAGAAAGTGCTGCTTCAGATCTGGTGAGTCAGCGATACAGATGCAGATGTGTTTTGTTGTGATCCTTGTATTTTCTGTTATGAGGACTGTAATTAGGGTTGCCAACTGGCCCCATAATTCTAGAATAATTTAAGACAGGTCAGGTTTTTCAAGTCACCTCTCTAAACGTTAAATTAATTGATTTTATTGAACATGTAAAGTGAACGTGAATTGTGGTGCTTTTAAATTATAAGTAAACATTTATATAACAAAAATAAACAAAACATTGTGTTTTTAACACACCAAACCATACAGTGAAACAATAATAACACAACATGAATACAAAATAATACACACACAGGGGCGAGGCTTCTCCAGCTGGGGCAGTCCTGGCAGCGGAAAGGCTGCCTGTGGCAATGCTGTCAGCGCCAATGCTGACAGTGGCGATGCTGTCAGCGTAAAATGCTGACAGCACCCACGCTGGTTCCTCCAGCTGGGGCAATCCTGGCAGTGGCCATGCTGCCAGTGACAAGACCTCCTCCAGTGGTCCTGCTGGCAGTGGAAAGGCTGACAGAGCCAAGGTTGGCTCCTCCAGCAAAGGCAATTGTGGTAGCGGACATGCTGCCAGTGGCAACGCTGGCAGCAGAAAGGCTGACAAGGGTGTCGCATACTCCTCCAGAGGCCACAGCAAATCCCTGGGGGTCAGCAGCAAATGACTCCCAGGCGGGTACGAACAGGCCTTCCCCGGGCGATGGCGAGCATGCATCCCCGGGCGATGGCAGCGGTAAGGATGCCCTCAGCGCGGGACACTCTGGCAGTGGCAGCAGTGCTGCGTACTCTGGCAGTGCAACTATTGCAGGTGGAGGTGGTCTCCTCAGCTCTTCCCCATTCTCTGTAGCTGGGCTTGGGCTCCGGCCCCAGAATTTCCGGCAGCACAAATGCTGCTGCTGGATACAACAAATCCCCTCTCTCTCTCTTACTCCCGTTCTCCACTCCTGAACACTCCAACCATGTTCAGCCAAAGCTGCAGGTTTTTATATTGTGGCAGAGGGATTAACTCGCTATTAATTACCTAGTTTATCCCTCTGTCACACTCTGCACAGGGTTTCTCATCTGTGTGGTCAACAGCCAGTTTGTCAGTAATCACTCGCTGTTGACCACGCCTTCTCACGATTTTATCTGGATAGGGCATTTTAACCCCATCCAGGCTGTAAACATGGTCCAGTGGTTAAAGAAAAGGGCTTGTAACCTGGAGGTCCCCGGTTCAAATCCCACCTCAGCCACTGACTCATTGTGTGACCCTGAGCAAGTCGCTTAACCTCCTTGTGCTCCGTCTTTCGGGTGAGACGTAATTGTAAGTGACTCTGCAGCTGATGCATAGTTCACACACCCTAGTCTCTGTAAGTCGCCTTGGATAAAGGCATCTGCTAAATAAACAATTAATAACAAAGCATTGTGCTTTTAACACACCAAACCACACAGTGAAACAATAATAACACAACACAAATACAAAATAATACATATACACACAGGGGCAGGGTGTACCCTGTCACAACCCCATAAATTAAGCAGATATTGTGACAATATCATTGTAAAGTACAAACTTGTAGGTAACTGCCACCTCACATACTTGTCTAGAGCTACTCTGGTTTTATTCCAAACAGAACAGATTCTCTTTACCGACTGTGAAAATAAAAAGAGCCTTCCTGTAGAGATAGCATACAGGTGACAGAAGGTCACTACGTATAGCCATCAAGAGTCACGGAATACTGTCGTACGGAACATTATTGCATTGCAAGTGTTGATTTGAACCTTCCATGGCTTTAAGAGTACCAATAGTTAGTCATCTGCTTTGACACTGAACTCATTCAGTCATTATTAATGAGCACCAAACAAATAGCCTTGGCATTCTGAACTACTAGGCCACCGAGTTAATAGATACAGTACAGTACAGAGAGACAACGAATAGCAGAGCACAAAGTAGAAATGTATAGGAAAGATTATTCAGGGTCTTATTGGCTCTGCAATAATGAAATGTAAGCATTAAATAATCATAATCATATAGCATTGTACAGTTGCTCCATTTGTTCTGAAAATTCTTGGCCAGACTACACATGCCTGCAAAAAAAATTCCTTCACTTCACGCAACCACATTTTCAAGTTGATGTAAAAATTATGTATAACACACTGAAGGATCTACAGTCGTATAATTTATTCCAGGGGGGTGGTTTAAGATCTAATCAGAAGTTAAATAACATCCAGCTTGACCATGCAGATCGTTTTAGATTTAAGGCACTTATTTATTTTGCCACTATTTTCTTATGAGGTAATATGACTTTAATATCTGAAATGATAAATTTCAGCCAAGATGGCAGGAGTGTTAGTAATACAGTAAGCCATCTAATGGTATCTGGAACCTGGGAACTGTGCCAGGAATTTGCAAATATGTATTCGGAACAAGGCTCCATATTTTAAACAAACTACTAAAATGATTTAATGGAGAAATTAATTGTAACAGTAACAGCATGTTGCTTGCATAGCTGAAAGTTTAAAAAAAAAAATGTTTATTTTTATACTGGGAAAAAAAAATGTCAGATCATGTTAAACCTGTAGTTTATCTCCGAGTTGCTGGTACAATTTTAAAATAGACCCACTGAGGGACCTGCACTGAAATCATCTGGTGTTTAATGCCAGCTTTTGTTTAACAGCCTGTACCAGAAAATGTACTGTACTTCACAGAAGGCACCGTTTTTTAGGTTTTGGTTTGTTTTTTGACTGTCATAACAAATATATACCAGAGACCTACAGTGACCCCTGCTGGACAGGTCAGAAGTATTATTATTATTATTAGACGCCCAGATCCAGGGCGACTTACAGTTGTTACAAAATATCACATTACAAAGTATGACATTACAGATAATAGCAGTTATAGAATACAATAAAATCATTAGTAAGAGCAAGTTCAAATGAGAGAACATAAAAATTACAGTAAATAATTACATTTGAGAGTGATTATGACTAAGAGCAGTTAACTTACAAATATTTGGTTATAAGAGTAAATTCCATTAAGAGCAAGTAGTAAGTACAATAAATGGATAAGAATGATTTCAAGAGTAAAATCAAGTACAAGATACAGAAAGCACAATATGATTGAGAGCAGTAGTAGAATAGAGCAAAGTGTGGAGCAGTTAAGTGCAAGTACAAGATGATGCAAGTACTGATACAGTCGGGTGCCATGTACTCTAGTATAGTCGAGAGTTGTGAAGTTTACAGATGTTGTCTAAACAGTGTGTCTTGAGGAGGTGCCGAAAGGTGGTCAGGGACTGAGGAGTCCTGATATCCGTGGGTAGGTCATTCCACCACTGGGGGGCAAGGGTGGAGAAGGAGCGGGGTCTGGAGGCAGGGTACAGCTAATCTGACAGAGGAGCGGATGGGGCGAGAGGGGTGTAGGGAGAAATAATAATAGTCTGGAGGTAGGAGGGTGCAGAAAGGTTGAGACAGCGATAGGCAAGAACAAGAGTTTTGAATTGATTGCGAGAGCCTATAGAGAGCCAGTGGAGGGAGCGGAGCAGTGGGGTAGCATTTGAGAAACGAGGAAGGGAAAAAACGAGGCGAGCAACAGAGTTTTGGATGAGCTGGAGCGGCCAGATAGCAGAAGCAGGGAGGCCGGCCAGGAGGGAGTTGCAGTAATCAAGGCGGGACAGTACCAGGGCCTGAACTAGGAGCTGCATGGAGTAGTCATTGAGAAAGGGGCGAATTCTGCGTATGTTGCTGAGGAAGAAGTGACAGCAGCGTGCCAGAGTAGAGATGTGCTGAGAATAGGAGAGGGAGGGGGTCGAGGGTGACACTGAGGTTCTTGGTGGATGAGGAGAGAAAGGGTGGTGGTGGATTCAAGAGGAATATAGATAGAGATATCAGTGGTGGGGAAGGAAGAGGGGGGAGAAAAGGGAGTCTGGTTTGGAGAGGTTGAGTTTACGATGATGCAAGTGCATCCAAGAGATGACCGAGAGACAGGTAGTAGATACGGGAGGAGATGTGGGAGTCAGAAGGGGAAAGGAGAGGAAGATCTGGGCATCATCAGCATGGAGATGATATGAGAAGCCATGGGAGGGGATGAGGGGACCCACAGAGCGGGTGTAAAGAGAAAACAGGAGGGGTCCCAGGACTGAGCCTTGGGAGACACCTGTAGAAAGAGAGCAATAGGCGGAGGGTGAGCCAGGCCAGGACACCCGGTACGTGCGCTCGGAGAGATATGAGGACAACCAGGCAAGAGCAATGCGGGAGTGTCTCAGGTCAGTGAGGGAGGACAGGAGAATAGAGTGGGGAACTGTGTCAAAGGCAGCAGAGAGGTCGAGAAGAACTAGGACAGAGGAGAGGGAGGCGGCACGGGCAGAGAGTAGAGAGTTAGTGACTGAATAATAGAGTGGAAATAGGAGCGTTTGGCAGAGGTGAGTGTAAAGAAGGAAGAGAGGAGCTAGCGATAGAGATCCAAGCAGTATTCGCGCTAGGCCGCGCCATTGCCCCCCCTGAAATAAAAAATGTCCCGCTGAAATTCTCTTAACGCGCCCGTGTGTCCCCCTTCCCAGACCAGACGCAATACCAATACGCAGTAAATTAATGCATTTTGTATTACCATGACATGTGTGATGACAGGCTAATCTTTTTACTTGTTTGTTTCACTTGCGTTTTCATAATTAAACTCCCGTGTTTTTATTCTCCAGTCCAGTAGAATGCACTCGCACCCTCCCTGGTTAGTCAGTTTCACAGTAAAGCCTGGACGATATCAGGCTTGTTAACAACGTGGCACGGCGCAAATAGTATCCCTGTTAAACCCCACCATTACTTCTGGAAGAATAAGTAATCAGCTTCGGCAGTGACTTTTGAAATTATATTTGTGCTTAAAAATACTGTGTGCAGTAGATTTGCGAAACGAAAACCGCATCATTGACGAAAAAAAAATAATAATAAAGTAGCTACGGTAACGTTATAAAATATGTGAAATTTTTAATATATATATATATATATATATATATATATATATATATATATATATATATATATTGTGACAAAGCACAACTCACTCGGGTGCGTGCCCCTTTAAAAATACGACCCAGAACAATGAAATGGAGTTTTAAGCGCTGGTGCGCTATTTTTAATAAACACTAAAATCAAAGAAAATACACAAAATAAACACCTAACTCCTCTTGGAGCACTAACTCAACTCTCAGGAACACCCTGACTAACGCGGGACAGCTACGCTGTTTTCCCGTCCTTCCCAAAACCACAAACTTCAACACACAGGTTTGACACCGCACTTACTTTTTCTCTCTGGCTACTCGGAGACAGAGCACCTCTTCTGCCTCCTTCTACTCAGCAGCCTAGAGCAGACTGACTGTTCTCCTTATAAACCCTGCACCTGGCTCTAATTAACAATCATAGCCAGGTGCAGGTGATAATTAACAATAAAACAATTAACAGAAAACAATTAACCCAGACAAATGTGCATTCCGCACATGTTTTTACTGCAGAGGTTTTAACCCCCTCCCTGCTGTCTCACAATATATATATATATATATATATATATATATATATACAGTGCCTTGCGAAAGTATTCGGCCCCCTTGAACTTTGCGACCTTTTGCCACATTTCAGGCTTCAAACATAAAGATATGAAACTGTAATTTTTTGTGAAGAATCAACAACAAGTGGGACACAATCATGAAGTGGAACGAAATTTATTGGATATTTCAAACTTTTTTAACAAATAAAAAACTGAAAAATTGGGCGTGCAAAATTATTCAGCCCCTTTACTTTCAGTGCAGCAAACTCTCTCCAGAAGTTCAGTGAGGATCTCTGAATGATCCAATGTTGACCTAAATGACTAATGATGATAAATAGAATCCACCTGTGTGTAATCAAGTCTCTGTATAAATGCACCTGCACTGTGATAGTCTCAGAGGTCCGTTTAAAGCGCAGAGAGCATCATGAAGAACAAGGAACACACCAGGCAGGTCCGAGATAATGTTGTGGAGAAGTTTAAAGCCGGATTTGGATACAAAAAGATTTCCCAAGCTTTAAACATCCCAAGGAGCACTGTGCAAGCGATAATATTGAAATGGAAGGAGTATCAGACCACTGCAAATCTACCAAGACCTGGCCGTCCCTCTAAACTTTCAGCTCATACAAGGAGAAGACTGATCAGAGATGCAGCCAAGAGGCCCATGATCACTCTGGATGAACTGCAGAGATCTACAGCTGAGGTGGGAGACTCTGTCCATAGGACAACAATCAGTCGTATACTGCACAAATCTGGCCTTTATGGAAGAGTGGCAAGAAGAAGGCCATTTCTTAAAGATATCCATAAAAAGTGTCGTTTACAGTTTGCCACAAGCCACCTGGGAGACTGTGGCAAAGTGCCCCGCCCCTGTGTGCATTTGTGTGTTCTGTGTATGTATGTATGGGTGCGTATGTTAATGTTGGTGTATAGATTGGTACACGGGATATAAACGGGTCTGTGTTTCACGTATAATTGCCTCCAGGTAGCTGAGGACCAAACCCACACCTTCCTCCCAGGTGCTTACGGTCTGTTCCCTTGCATAAGCCTCCCATCGTTCCCTATCCATAAACTCCAGGAACTGGACGACTACTGGGATAGACTGGGCCTCCAGCCCAGCATTTTCCAGCATCCAGTCCCGCACTTTGATGGCGTCTTCTGCCATTTTTATTTTTTTATTATTATTTTTTTTTTTAAATCCAAAACTGCGGTTCCTGCTCTGGCCTGAGTCCTGGAGGCGCTGTCGATCCCACGCAGGACACCACGTGTCACAAAGACGGCCGGAGTGGGTGGCGTCAGACCAGAAACAGGAACACAAACAGACAGAGACTTGGAGTTTGGTGGAGCTGAGCGAATGGTTTCGCTCAGCATTTAATAAAACAGCACAGAAAATAAAAGGTTTGAAACACAAAAACGCTGGACACGGCACTACACGCCAAAATAAAAAGACAAACAAAACGGACTACACAGTAAACAGACAGTGCACAGACAGACAAACGAAACACGGTGAGTGAGACAGTTATTCACTTTTATATTTACGTTCTTTCTTATTATTTAATTTCTCCTTCTCCACACTCGTTCTCCACTCACCGAACACCTAACCACAAGTGACTAAAACGTGCATCTATATATGCTGTTGTGCTGGGATTCAATTACTAATTAATTACTCACTTGAATCCCAGCACGTGAATTCATTACGTGCAACCCCGTGCCACACATTATACACATTTTATCTGCACGTGAAGTGATGTGCCATCCTCGTGCCTAAATATAATTATACACTTTAAAAACACGTGAAACACAGACCCGTTTATATCCCGTGTACCAATCTATACACCAACATTAACATACGCACCCATACATACATACACAGAACACACAAATGCACACAGGGGCGGGGCACTTTGCCACAGAGACACACCAAACATGTGGAAGAAGGTGCTCTGGTCAGATGAAACCAAAATCGAACTTTTTGGCAACAATGCAAAACGTTATGTTTGGCGTAAAAGCAACACAGCTCATCACCCTGAACACACCATCCCCACTGTCAAACATGGTGGTGGCAGCATCATGGTTTGGGCCTGCTTTTCTTCAGCAGGGACAGGGAAGATGGTTAAAATTGATGGGAAGATGGATGGAGCCAAATACAGGACCATTCTGGAAGAAAACCTGATGGAGTCTGCAAAAGACCTGAGACTGGGACGGAGATTTGTCTTCCAACAAGACAATGATCCAAAACATAAAGCAAAATCTACAATGGAATGGTTCACAAATAAACATATCCAGGTGTTAGAATGGCCAAGTCAAAGTCCAGACCTGAATCCAATCGAGAATCTGTGGAAAGAACTGAAAACTGCTGTTCACAAATGCTCTCCATCCAACCTCACTGAGCTCGAGCTGTTTTGCAAGGAGGAATGGGCAAAAATTTCAGTCTCTCGATGTGCAAAACTGATAGAGACATACCCCAAGCGACTTACAGCTGTAATCGCAGCAAAAGGTGGCGCTACAAAGTATTAACTTAAGGGGGCTGAATAATTTTGCACGCCCAATTTTTCAGTTTTTTATTTGTTAAAAAAGTTTGAAATATCCAATAAATTTCGTTCCACTTCATGATTGTGTCCCACTTGTTGTTGATTCTTCACAAAAAATTACAGTTTCATATCTTTATGTTTGAAGCCTGAAATGTGGCAAAAGGTCGCAAAGTTCAAGGGGGCCGAATACTTTCGCAAGGCACTGTATATATATATATATATATAGACACACACACACACACAGTGTATGTGATTTTATACAGCACTGTATATACATCTTGCACTGTGAAAACACCACTGGAATCGGAATAAAGGAAATTATTATGTAATACAGTTCACGTGCAGTCACGGTTTTTGTAAGTAGCATTTTTAAAACCATATCATTATGTGCAGTATTAAAATATGTTAAAAAATATAGCAAATCCACAAAACCAACGAAATACATATTGTATATTTGACATTTTATTTTTAGTGTTCTGTGTAACACGGGCCATTATTTAACCTTGAAAAAAATTAAATCCAGTACCTGAAGCAGATATACGCGTTTATCATATCAACAACACCAACGTGTGTTGTAAAAATAAAGCAACAATTGTTTTGAAAACTGTTCAAAATATTTACTTGGGGGCTAAGAATGAAAAACGTAAACAAAAAAAATGCAATTTTTTATATGGAAATTGTCAAAATAAAGGGGAAGCTGGTAAGAATTTACCAGTCAGGACAATGGCATTTAAATACTACTACTATTAAACTGTATAGCAATGTGGTTTCTTCTAGCAGTTTTCAAACTGGGGTTTGAGAAAAATTCTGAAATGTCAGACAACGCATTTTATTTAGTACAACTTGCCAATCTATTGCAAACTTTTATCATGTAATCAACGTTTAGTCGCTAACACCAGACTGACGAGCTGTGACAGAGCGTTCAGTGCACACACGACTAATTTACATATTAAATATGTACGTTTTAAATAAGCCCCGTTGTTTAAATGTCATAAACAGTTGGTCTGTCTGGGATAAAAAAAATTACATATTTAAAAAAAGTAAAAGCCTAGTCTTTAACTCATTTTATTTCCTGTGTGCATTTGTGCCTGTAAATCTGTATTTATTTATTTCAATGACCCGATTAAAGTTTATTCTAACTTAAGTACTACATTTCAAAATATAGAATGTATGGCCAATCAGAAACCAAGGTATTGCCATGCGGTTTAGTATTGCCATGCGTTACGTCTGGTGTGAGAGTTAAGAGTTTTTAGCTTTCAATCCAGTGAAAAAATATGGATTGTTGGCTCAATACTAGAACATTACTAGCAAAGGGCGATCAAGACGAAATACCGTTAGAGATTAAAAACGCCAAAAATGTCTTGCGACTGAAGCTCTCTCCAGTTTCCCTGCATAATCAGTGATTTGTGTGATAAGCAGGGACATCCATCACTTACTAGGTAAGCGTTTTATTATTGTTTTTTAAGTTAGCATCAGTACTGTGCGTTTTAATCACTAAGAATTTAAAAATGCCAATAATATGTTTTCGTAATGAGGTCAGCTGTAGAGATGCGTGGACAGTGAACTTTTCTTTGCCTTCTTTTCTGTAATTTTATTATCAATAAAAATACATGATTGGCATTTGCTATCATGGAATAGTCCTACGTTATTTCTGAGTGATCTGAGTCTAGCACGGAGGCTTCGTTGATTTTAATTAATTAATATTTACAATAAAATGATGATGTTTCCAAAAACTAGAAACCTGTCTGAGGGACTATTTTTAGCGAAAAGTAAATACAATATATATATTTTTTCTTTTATAATACTGTAACTTTTATAATTGTATCCATCACACACTCCAAGGCTTGTGCGTTTTGTTGTATCATGTTATTGTACAGACCTTTTTTCTGTTTTCATTTTATGACTCTCTCAGTGGACTACATTTTTTGGAAAGGGGTATGCAGCTTAAAAAGATTGAAAACCCCTGTTCTAATGTGATTTGGTACAATTAATATCCTCTACTCAGTGATACACCACCATCACTGTGACACATTTCCCAATATTGTCCCCAAAAGTGACAGTGAGTATTGTAGAGACACCTTGGTTGTATCTACAGTTTTACAGTTTTATTTTTTATTCAGAAACAAAAGGTCAGTAAACTGCTGGCATATTTAAAAACAAACCAAAATAAGAAATGGTGGTTGGTTCTGAATCAAACATATTGACCCCCTCACTGAAGAAAATGTCCCCCTAAAATTTTGAGAGGGGGCCACATTGGCCCTCAGTCTGTAAGTCCTGGAGCAAACACTGTCCAAGGCAGCAGGGAGTTTGGTTTTCTGCCATTTCTTTTCAGCAGAGCGCAGTTCGGTACTAGCTGGGTGGAGCACGGTGGAGAGCCAGGGCTGGGGGAGGTGGGGGCGAGCAGGTCGAATGGTGAGGGGGCAAACTGAGTCAAGGCAGGAAGTGAGAGAAGAGAAGAGAGTGGAGGAGAACAATGAGGAGGCGCCAAGGAGAGATGATTTCGACGATGTGTAACTCAAAGGTGCTAACAGAGAGAGAGCATAAGTCCTGTTCCCCCATCCCATCCAGAGGGGTGAGGAGAGTGGGACAGGACATAGAGAGAGGAAAGGACAGCCGCAGTGGTAGAGTTATCAGGGGAGATACAGGTTTCAGTGAGAGCTAGAAAGTGAAGAGAGGTTATCAAGTGCCAATTCCTGGTAATGTCAGACAAGCCCTCCTACTGAGCACAGCTGGGATTCTGTACATGTGTAGGCCGATTTCAGGTCTCCAACCTGAATTGCAGTTCTGGGACTTATTTATAATGGTCAGCACACCAGCATACACTCTTGGAGTGGTAGGCCTCTGTGCAGCCAACTCATACATAGCATTCCTAATGTGCTCGATGCATGTTCTATTTCTATGTATTAGAATACATGCAACTCAAGTGAACAGGACCAAACCGTCAGTTTTATAAAACTTCTTATACAGTACCTCATCTCCTAATAAATACAATAAGGCCTCTACATACAGTAGAATCCCTAAGGATTTTATACAAACTAAAATAATGCAAAGTCCTAGTTGCCTCTGTGTTGTGGTAATGTAAAATGGATTCATTTATACAAACACAACCACTGTTTTTTTCTTTACAATGTATTATTGTTTTACATTTAGCAGTGTGAAGCCTTCATTTTTAATCCATTAAGTGCCACTGTCCTTATTTGAGGACAGGCTACTTTTAACTGGTATCTACCTATTATTTAAATTTTCTCTAACTATATTGTTATGATAACTTACTCAATTTCTGTTAACCACAACAGTTACGTAACCGCAAATTACATAAATATAGCTTATGTTCTGATTTTTTCTAAGATTGTATTTGGTTCTTAATGGGTAAAAGAGATCATACAAAAACTGAAAATGAAATAATTGTTGCTATCTGTTGATAAAGAACAATCAGATTCACTTTCCATCAGTCTTCATTTGGAGGGTTCATTCAATTGGATCTAAAATTGTATGTAGTTCCATCATGAAAATAGCAATGAACATTCTTTCAGTTTAGCTTCAATTGCTTGGACTGCTTTGTTCTAAAACAACATAGTGCCATCACCATATTCTTTAGAACAAAACACAGTACAATCCCACAATTCCCCAGTGACCTTTGAAGCACAGCAAGAATTTCCGAGGTTGGCCAGGTTTGGAAAAAATCACTAAAACGCTCTTTTGATTTTGTCGGCTAGCCGTGGCCAGCTGAAGCCTTACCCTTGACTAGGGATGCACCGAATCCAGTATTCGGTTTCGGATTCGGCCCCAAAAAACTACTTTTTGAGCAGGGTTCGGATTCGGCCGAATACTTAGGATTCTGTGAACCAAATCCGAATCCTTTATATCCTCCCAGAGGCACATTCATTTTAATACATCACTCCAATGTGTGCAGTTCTTCTTTAAATAAAAGACACAAATCCGGTATTGAACATAACTATTGTATTTAATAACAAGAACATGTTTGATGAACTCTGTAGCAGCTCTCAACTCCCTAAACTATTGGAGGCACACGCACTAAACACACGCAGCTACTGAATGCAAACATACCCCCGTATGCAACAGCACATTCACATCACACTTTTCAAGGAGTAAAGTTATGCAGTAAACCTGTAATATATAGTAACAGCAAACTGTTGTAGACTTTTCTGCTTTATTGCTTTGTCTGTCAAACTTGTTCTAGCGATCATACTGAGATAAAATCAATCAATCAATAAATAAATAAATAAATAAATAAATAGCGGTGCACAGAAATATATATTGTGTGTAACTTTACAACTGTCAGATGTGCAAGACGTTGTTGAACATTTAGGTTTAGTAAATTACATTTTATGTTATTGTAAATGTGCCAATAAAAGTTGAACCATTTGGGAACTGCTGTGTTTTATTAAAACAATTTTTAAACTATTTCATAGCCTATTTGATACACACAGTGCATTTAAATCAACGTGGGTTTTATTTCGCAGGGAGATCATTCAGGCCACTCATCACGGTAATTTTTTCCCTCATAGCTCTCAGGTGACACAGTTTGAAACGTCATTAAAGAAAATAGTGGGTTATGGCAAAGATGTAGCTCCCCTTTCTTGTAAATGTAAAGTAAACAGTTCTGTATTTTGACGTTTCTGTTGTGGGTAGAGGGGGCTAGCGGTAAACTGAGTATGTTTCAAACTGAAATCTTATTCAGGGATATATATTTTCATTCGGTAATAAAAATACTACTAACTAAAAGGCTCAAAACTATAGATTGTGCGCGTCCCTTGTTAGTAGCAGCCAGTCTGTTTTTCATGCAACAGTTCCCTTTCATTTTCTTGACAGTTGCTGTAGATTCAGTATTCAGTTCGGTATTCTTTTGAGATGGATTCGGTATTCGGCCGAATCCCAAAAACTTGGATTAGGTGCATCCCTAATCTTGACCAAAAAATATATAGGTTAATCTTAAAATCCGCTGTACAGCCTTACAAAGTAGTTAGGCAGTAAGCACAAAAGCCACTCCACAAATCTATGATCAACTAAATAAATTACAAAGTAACAGCAAACCTTGCAAAGAACATTATGTGGGAGGTGGTCAGGACCATTCTCATTTTAGAATTATCCCATAATCCTTTGTTTTGCTAATAGGCACACAGTTGGCTATGGATACAAATAGCAGTGTGATCAAATATTTGGACATTTTCAAATATAAATGATCCCCCCCCCCAAAAAAAAAAAAAATTAAAATACAAACATGTTGACCTCTACTTGGAATGTTTTGGGTAATATATTGTATGTAGCAAGAGGTGGCTTGAACTAGACCCAAGTCTTCTGAAGGTAAATTAGTTTATAGCCTGCAGATTCAAAACAACAATGCATCACAAAATGAAATTCCAGACAGCACCAAAGATGCACAGAGTGTCAGAACCCTGAACAGCACGGAACTCTAATTATAAAAAGGAAGAGAATGAAACTAACACGGTAACCGGACCATAAGAAAATTAAATTAAGAAATTAAATTAAAAGAGCACAATAGGAATGTAACCTCTTCACAGAAACCCATAAAGCCAATCAAGTGATAAGGGAGTAATGCAAAAAAAAAAAAAAAAGCTTGTGTAGAGGAGAAGAAACATTTATAAATGGATCCCCACAGTACTGCTCTGATGACGGTGAATAGTTTTTTTTTTCTCACTTTGTCGGTTTTGTACACTCCCTGGATTAGCTTTGGTGGTTAGGTTAGGACAGTTGAAGACTCAAATAGCAGATAGAGAATACTAACTATCAAATCTCTGAGGGCCTTTTAAAACAAAATAATTTAAAGTTTCTTGTTAGAATGGGTTTAAAGTAATTTAATAGGGCTGATCTGGGTCTACACTTTTGAAGCACATTCTCTAATTACCATTCACCATCTTACATCTGCTACTCTTTTTGCTCTACACATATACTGTATTTATCATTCAAGCTACACAGGAATTGTTCTCTACTGACAGAGAGCAAGGAACTGGGCTTTAAAAGCCTGATTCAGCATGGTTCAGAATGAACACTGGATGATATCTGGTGAGGATAGATCTCTCATGTGGCCTGCCACCATTGTGCATTAGCATCTTCACAATGTCAACAACAAGCTGCAGGCATGCAAAGACAGGCATGGCTGCCTTCTCCATTCATCATTTAGAATAGCGGACCTGCTGAACAGGTGGAAAGCTTTACTTATTTTCTCGCTGGTTCCTATAAAGTGACACAACAAACAAGAAGCCACTGAAGTCTACACATAATTAGGGAATAAGAAAGCCAAACTCTGCTGATACCAGGGCAGCTGAGAAACATTTTAACAAGCTCATCTCCTACGGTAGGATGCACAACGTTTCGCATCAGACCAAAATAACATCGGGCACCAGATGAAAAACACACAACAGGGAAAATACATCCCCTCACATTCTTTGTTGCCCACAAACATGTTCCTAATTGTGGACAGGGCTGCTTCCTGTTAAACTGAAGAGAAATATTCACTTTTGATTATTTTGAGATTAATATGACAACACATTGAGGTACTATTTATCCAGGAATGGAGTTCACAACTCGTTCAAGCCTGGGAGTCTTTGGATGGATGTCATACTTGAGCACCCGTTCGGCGCAAGGCCACTGTAATACTCTGGCTGCATGTAAGGTAGAATAAGTGGATAACTAGGTGCCTGAAGGAAATACTTAAACAACTCTATCGTTTCTTCTTTATTTACCTCCTAACTATTATTACCATTGTGCAGCCTCAATTCGCTCTCTTGGCTTAACAATAGGTAGCAGAATAAAGAAGTTTAAAAAAAAAATGCTACAACCATCTGTCTGATTTAATATCATTAAACTTTCCCACCCCCCCCTACAGTTAGTTATCATAAACTGCTGCTAAAGCCCCTAGTGTCACACCAGTGCAGACAAATGAAGTATAAAGCAATCATATTTCCTGATTAAAAATATAATGCAATCCGCTCTCTTGGACTGCTGCCAAGATTATTAATGCATAGATGGTATTATGTTCCCATTATAAAGAAAAAACATGAAGAGGCTGTTCAGTCATGCAGACATTATAGTTCCCTCCTCCTGTGATTTTAGAAAAGGATGAAGTGCTACTGGCCATTTTTATTGCTTAATACAGCCACTGTGGTGGTGGTTGGAGCTGCTGCTGACTAAACTAAATAGGGATATTAATATTTAAATAACAATAAGCTCCTGAGTAATCCTAAATTAGTTTTGCTTTACAAGAGCATAGGATTCCAGTTTAAATACTCAAATATTTACAGTATCACTACAGTGTATCCACATAGTAGCTCAATCAACAACATGTGACGATGGGGATCAGGGCAAACATGAACATCGGTTTAGATTAGCATCATCATTACTATACATGACGTTTTATAGGAAACAAAACTGTCAGCGTGGGATGAAGTATGCAGAACAACGGCTGCGTTCTTTGGAAGACTGGTGCTATGGTAACTTTTCCACCTGAGAGAACAAACTGAAAATTGAGGTCCGTCTGAGAGTTGAGATGCATGCCGTTTTGTATTCCTGCGGTGATGAACTGCTATACACTCCTCCCCATTGGTATGTTCAGTCTATGTACTGCCACTCACCGCTGTTACTTAAAAGTAAACTGTTTATCCAGGGTACTACACCAGCAGAATTCCACTAGGAGTTAATTCTCACTCTGGGTCTTACTTGTATTCAGTAATACAGATAGGTTGGGGGAGATGTAGTGAAGCAGTGTGACTTGCCCATGGTCACACAGCAGGTCAGTTAGATGAGGAATTGAAAACTAGGACCTTCTGGCTCCAAGTCTAACCACACAGCTACAATACACTTCCAAATAATTAGTCTCCTCCCCAAGAATGCTCACTCCTCAGAGAGGGCAGGGAAGCTGGAATGCTTGTGTCACCCTGGTGTCATTACTGCAGAACCCGAGTAAGGAATTGACTTTGGGTATTGTGGGATTGCACAGAGATTAACAGATAAAGCCCTTCAACTGCCGGTTTCCAGTTTCATCCCTTTTAGATTCATAGCAAATTTAACAATTCTTAATTCTCACAACAATTCTCACAATAAAACTGGTCAAAAACTAAACTATATATATATATATATATATATATATATATATATATATATTACAAAGAAATATTTTGTATTTTGAAAACCATGAATTCAACAGAACACATTCACATCTGTGAACTGTCCCTTGAGGGATGAGAATGTCTAGTTTTTAGGTATATTTTGATATCCTGGAGAAAAGTAAATACTTCAAAACAGCATGTAACCGTATATGATCGAAAAAATAAAAGGCCTGTCACAAACAACAGTCACATAGTGGAAGAACCATTTGAAAGTGCTGAAAGGGTGACATGGTAAGTGACTGATCCAAGTGTATTTTAATAATATTTTTTTGCATACTATAAGGACATTTTTTTAAACTAGGCCAGGCATGCGGTAGGCTGTGAACCTTTTATTTTATGTATTGCAAGGTGAGGGACTGCAGTCAGGCACAATGTCAAACAGGCCACTGGATTTAAACCAAGGTACGGTATCCAGAAGTGAAAGGCATGATGGGATTGTGAATTAGTACCACAAATATGTGTTCAATATAGATGCATGAAATTGTAAATAAACTTTGGTCAAGTACAAAAATAGAACTTATAAGCCTAAAAATAAACTGATAAATCTAAAATGGTACAATCATTTAAAAAAAAAAAAGAAAAAAAAACAACTCAATTTTCCATGAAGTGATTCTCACTGATTAGCCAGAAGATTTTGTGTCTACAGCACTTGCACTCATGCTCACCACAATCAAGCTCCTGGAAATAATCAGTTATTATATAATTACAAGACTTCGTCCTCATTTTTCTGAGAGTAATAAAAAACATCAATATTAATAAAACAGGGCATAAACACTGATGAATTCAATCAAGTACCAACAGGCTTACAAGTTTTGGTAAATTACGCAAAGACAAACCCCACTTAAAATGCAGGTTGTTGATTTTCTAGTACTACATGCTCCAGGAACATCTACACTTTGAATAGCATCTGCTGTTTGCAGAATAATATACAATACAGTACAAATGTATTTTTATATAGTGCCCTTTACGGCATGGCATCCCAGAGCACTGTACAAACTTAAAAATAAAAAAACATTATAGCTAAAATACACAATACACTCCAGTTACAACCAGACATTTAAAAAAGTATGTTTTCAATTTAAACTTAAAAGAATCCAATATTTCAACCTGCCTAAAGGTAACCGGAAGAGAGTTCCACAACCAAGGCGCACAAGAGCAAAAAGCTCTGGCTCCAGTTGATTTAAAAAGACTAAAAGTTCTGCATTTTCTGATCTCAAAGAACAAGTAGGAATATACAAAGTTAGTAGTTCTTGGAGATAGGATGGCTCCAATCCATGAAGGACATTATAAGTTATTACAGCAACTTCAAAATCCATTTGGTAGCTCACTGGTAGCCAATGTAAGGACCTGAGCACTGGAGTAAATTGTTGAGAACGACGAGTATGAGAAAGCAGTCTGGCAGCTGTGTTCTGAACAAGCTGAACCCTTCTAATATTTAGGATTAATTAAAATGTTTGGGGTAAAACACTGATGTAAGGTTAGGATTTGATTATGTCTGGGCATGTGGATGCTGCTGTAGATAATGCCCAGGAGATACTGCCCTGGAGATACAAAAAAAAGAGCTGAGAGATCTGTAGGTTAAAAACAAATAATTGAATACAACAATAAATAATCACTCAATACAGATTCTGAATATCATTCTCAAATCAATTGTAATTGTTGCTGGAAGTACAAAATAGCTGTTGTTTACAAAGGGACAGGGCTACAAAAGAACATTCTATGTTAAATACTTTGTGGTTGTGAGGCACACTGGAAATCTAATTGAATTAACCCTTTCCTGTTTAAAAATCAGCATTACTGCAAAAGGGGACCAATAATAATCTACTGTGTATACCAGTAAGACTCCTACCCGGTGACCCTTGCAAATGCAGTATGCTTTGTTACTGCTGCAGCACCTTAACATTGAAAATACTCTACATTCCTGTGGCAATGCGGGCACGCCCTTGTAGTTTGTGTTATATGTTGTATGTTACGTGTTGCGTGTAAATGTTGATGTATAGAGATGGTACACGGGATATAAACAGGTCTGTGTTTCACGTGTATTTAAAAATGTAGATTTGTATTTAGGCATTAGGATGGCACAGATCACTTCATGTGCTGGTTAACATGTAATGTGTGGTCACGGGAGTACACTTAATTCACGTGCAGTTGCACGTACAACTGCATAAAAGCAGCATGTTTTCACTCACTCGGGGTTGGGTGTTCGGTGACTGGAGAATGGGTGTGGAGAGGAGTTAAACGAAAAGAGTAATAAAATAGTGTTTTCACTCACCGTGTTTGTTCGTTTGTCTGTGCATCCACCGTTTGTTAATGTTAGTGCGTTTTGTTTGTCTATTTATTTTGGCATAGAGTGCCGTGTCCTGTTTTTGTGTTCGCTTATTTTGTTTATTAAATGCTGAGCACAACCAAGTGCTCAGCTTCACCAACCTCACTGTGTCTGTCTGTTTCTTCCGGGTCTGACGTGTCACCACTCAGCCAGCCTTGTGACAATTCCTCACTTACAAAAGTACTGTACTTCATATTCTTCTCACTTATATCTGCCTTGCACAGCTGGCATAACTATTGTGACTTTGTTGCTTCTGTCATCTCCTTCTTCTGGCTTGATAATTTACTATAATTATCAACATAATCCCTTGTAACTGAATGTTATTACATGGTTCAACACCTATTTCTCAGGGGGATTTAGACAGTACTGAGCTGACAGACCACCCTTAAGTCTCATAAGATGTTATTTTGAATGACTATGACTTTCACTGTAAAAGACTTAACTAACAGGAGAAGCCCTCCATTTAGTTCTGTTTTATTGTGGATTAAAGGGCTAGACTGCTTTGGAACAGAGGGAACAGAACCTCTCATTTTCATTTCCAGTGTGTCTGGCCAGCTCCACATGCCTCCAATCAGTCATGCAATGGATCACAAGAGGAGTTTCCATAAAGTGTCTTGACTGAGGTGCCGCTTTTAAAGACCAACACCTCACAAAACTATTAAAAAAAAACCTTCAACAATGTTGCCAAGAACATATTGCATCTAGCAAAATACATTTACAGTGCCAGAGAAATATTACTTTGATTGAAGAGGTGGGGTTGGGTCTAATGGTTTTATTTTCTTATATACATTGAGTTGTAACGTATAGGATTCCAATACTAATTTCACATTCATAATTTAATTTATTTTGTAAGAGGGTTTATTGGATTTTAAAAACAGTTGCATTACAGCAATTCATATGGTCATTTCAGGTGATGGATTTGGTCCCATGGGATGCTCAAGAGGTTAAGTGATGCGTTGTAGGCTTGGTATGCATTACAAAAAAACAACAAAAAAAAACAGATTAGTCATTAGTGATTACACATAAATTAATAAAAATAGTTTATAAAATAGCATTACTGTAATCCGCAGGGGTCATTACCTGGAGATAATTTAGCTGGTTCGTTTACACAGACATTACTGCTTAAATACAATGATTAATGAAATAAATACTGTATTTGCAGTTCAAAAGTGTGATAGTATGACTTTGAGAGTAGCAGGGATACATGTTTCATTAAGCAGCTTAACATAAATACACTAAAAACTATTTAACTACTGAAACACAGGATGTCCTTCTATACTAGGTTTTCTTTACGGTAATAAAGTTATTTTTAATAGTCACTTTACAATAACCTAATTTAAGTATTTTAAACCCATTTGTAATGATGATGATGATGATGATCATCATCATCCGCTTGACATTTTGCAATGGGTTTCTGTGCTTTAGGCACATTAATCTTCAAGCTTCTTCATTTAAGCACATTCCCTGTTGACTTCCATTATAATTTATAGTAAGCCTTTCTGGAAGGTCTTGTCTCAAACCAAGTCCAGCCCTGCATGTTGACACCTTCTAATTGTGTGGATTCAAACGGAACGACTGCAGCATTTACTTGTGAGCTGTCAGAATGTCACTGTATAGACAGACACATAACTCAGCCAGAAATACCAGTTCATTATTATAAAGGACAATGTCTGTCTGTGTTGATTTGTCTTGACTTCAAACATTTCTGCTCTTCCCACACAATATAATTATCTCCTTTTGCATATTTTCACTCATGTCTTAAGAATATAAGTAACTACCATGCGTTGTTTTGGTTTTTCCTTAACTTTACCCCTGGGAAAAAATTAACATAACCCTACTTAGGGATTCTTATTATCTTCATTTTTTTTTGTGTCTCATGACTTCCCATAGTGTAAGTGTCATTATCCTCAATAAAATTGTCCAAATGGATCTACATTCTGACTTTGTACTGCACGTTAGAAGCCTGTTAACTTGACATGTCCAATAGGAATTTTTTATTCTTTTTAAAATTAAATCTGAAATAATACCGTCTTTGGAAGCCACTGAACTGCTAACAATGCTGTTATTTTATATATTATATATATATATATATATATATATATATATATATATATATTATTAGTTATGCAATACTATATATCATTTTGAAATATTAATTTGGTCATTTGTTCAGTGTTTTTTTTTTTTTGTTTAGTTTTTAAAGTGATTGAACAGCTGACACGCTTTTACAGGGGCTGGTGGTGTAATTAAGCATTTAATAAGTTCTTAATTGTTCCTCCTCAAAGAAACTTAAGCCAGGAAGCTGTGACTGCAGTGCATCACACCACATCACATGCACTGCCACCATTCCAAGTCGTTCAATCATAACAGCTCTTGGAAGGGTTTCCTTCCAGTTGGACGGCCAAGCAGATGACACTTGACATTGTTATGGACAATATTAAGAGGAAACCATTCTCTTTATTTGTATGCTCAACCAGAGCAAAAAATTAAAATAATAATAATTAAGTTGAGCAAAAAGACAAAGTATTGCCAGTTTTTGTTTTTAAATCAAAACTGGTTGTTTATTGTTAATCTTTTCATACCAAGTGCTCGAGGGAGATGATCGACTGATAGCACTGGTGTGGGAAGCTCTGTATTGTTCCAGAGATCAAGAAGTGCAGAGAGTCACTGTGCCACTGTGATGCCTTGGGACTTGGGTAATTTAGTCCATGTACTCCTACATCTCAGTGGCCTGTGTGGTGCAGTGGAACTACCCATGCTGTGAGGGTTCAGGCCTTCAGTTCAGGGACCTGTTTCAAATCCAGCCAGGAGACATAAGTGAGTTCAATTCTTGTGGTTTGTTCAACTAAGACTGGAGTAAAATTGACACAAAAACATACTTGTTGCTTATTATAGAGAAATCATTCTGCACAGTTTCAGCAACCCAAACTGAAGGAGATGACATATCTTAAACCTATAAGGAGAGACGTTCCGCATAAGGCAACATGTGGACAGCAGAAGTCTTGTTATCGTCAACAAAAGTTGCTTGTGTCTGAAAACATTATATATATATATACCGTACTATAAATACTGCAATGATTATGGGTACAATTCAAAAGAAAAACCTCTGAAGGTAAGAGAACAGCCCATTAGCTTCTAATGTCTGCAGTCTGAACCAGTCATGAGAAGAAGCAAAGCCGTCCTGCCTAATTAAATACATCCGTCGAAAACCATTGTATTAACCTTTAGAAACATTAGAAACACATACGCTGCCATTGATGGCATTTATTGTATTTATAGATGAATAAATACAGTATGCTGTATGGCATCAACTTCAAGGCTAATCCCACTGAAGGCATTAAAGCAGACACAATGTTTTACCAATGCCCATAGCATCTCTAATGGACACTGTAACTTAAACAGCTACAACATTGTGATGCCCAAATTGTGTTTAAACTGTTTAACACATTACTTGCCCAAACCAACTATATTAAGTATTTCAATGTTTCCCAGACTTGATGAAATACACATTTCACAAATGTCATTTTGCATGGAAGCAGCCTCATTAATCACTGTGGCAGGACTAATGTCCTTCTCCAGTTAATCTGGTTGCAAATTCAACAACTGATCGCAGTTTTCCCCATGCCTGTCTGAATAATTTAGCTGTTGTTTAATTTCTTCAAATAGACCATGTTATTGCACCGTTTTCCAATAATTTATTAATGAGAACACTCCTTAAACAAATTTAAAGTGTAACAGTGCAGAAGGCAATTACCTTGTAATCTTTTCAGCACGACGGGTAACATTTTATTAATAAAATAAAAGCAGCATTTTTTTTAATTCCTTTTTGTTTTGCTTCCAGAGCATTTAGCAAAATTTGAATATGATAAAATAGTATGTTGTTGCATATAATACTACTCTACTTTTTTGCATTCCCATTACAATCTTTCACTGCGCACCCAAAATATCATAACTTGTTTTGCTTTGGACCTCCCCAACGCAAATGCAAACTGAAAACATATATATGTATTGTTGCCCGACGGTTCAATTTAGGTCTTATCTAAATAGAAAATCACTCTAAATTATAGTAATCTTGAAAGCAGAAATATTGATGTTCATCAGTCCAGGCTGTCTACTGTATAAAATAACTTGGTTAACAATGTATTTTTTTTTTTTTAAGTGTGTTGGTAGACCCATTCCAAAAGGAACTGATTACATCTTATTGACACACAACTGAATATGACATAGAAAACGTTTATTTATGTTTAACTATATTGCAAAGCATATTTATTGTTTGTAAGACTTCCAGTATATTTATAATTTACACCAAATATATTTACTGCTGGTATGTACTGTATACCCTATTGCCTGTTAAGGTAATTGTCTGTTTCAATTGGATCGTTCTTCACAACTGGGTTTTTCAAACACCACTGTCCAGCAGTGATACCATCTGGGAGAGATGGGACTGCAGCTATTGAGGTTCACTACACTGTCTCCACCTCTCAATGCCTGCACAGCATGCACTGGGTTTAACTTTAGGACCTGGCACTCCCTGCCCCAGTGGGAAAAAAAAAAACTCTCCTCCCATCACAACAAGAGATCTGAGACTTATTTTCACAAGTCAAAAGACAAAGATTATATATATATATATATTTTTTTTTTTTTTTTTCAAAATCAGTAGATCTTCACTTTGTAATCCTTTCATCCTGGATGCCTCTAACAGTTTATAGATTATGAGGTCAGACATATAAATACTGCAGAGGTGTACAGGAAAAACTGTTGGAATGTTCTTCCCTAAGATCTCCATACGATCAGATTACTGACCAGGGCTGCTTTTGACCAATGTCCGAACCTACCACTTTTTATATACATATATTCTATGTTACCAACAGACCCCTAAACTGGAATAAATAAATCCTGATATCAGTTAACATGTATTGTAGCGTGCACGGGGATAGGGGTCAGGGCTGTTTGGTGCCGCAATCTAAACGAAGCCATAAGCCCTGATCTGCTCCTGCAAGGGAGCCCGGCTCTTTCCTACAGTGCTTTCGGCACTATGCTTCAAAGCGGGAGGTCCCAGGTTCACGTCCGACCTCCCCCTGTTAATACTGTTTTTTACCAGACTAATACCTGCTTCATCACTGCCTGCTAATACCCTTTTTATCAGACTTCTACCTGCGTCATCACTGCCTTCACCTCTTAATGTCAGCAGCCGACATATTTATAACCAAGAACAAGCCTGTAAAGTGCACAATATCGTACTTTGCGTTCAGTGGGAGAAACAAGATCATTTCACCAGCTACCTGAAAAAGACCTGGACAAACACCTTTCGAATTTCATCTTGTTACTAAAAATTAAATAAAATGGGGATGACTTTGAACAAATTTATCTCTGAAGCATAGCAGTGTAACTTGTGCAAACATAACTATAAATGCAACATTTTCTACAGCAGCGCTTATTGTTGGAATGTATTTTCTATTGTTTTGGCCAGGTTACAATATTTCAATCAAATCAATCAATCAATCAATCAATCAATCAATGTATTTTTATATAGCACCTTTTATGACAATGCCATCCCAAAGCGTTTTACAGGGGAAAAAAATGTACAATGTCATTGCTAAAATAAAAACATGATTACAAACATTACAAAATGATTTACATTCAAAAAAACAAAACAAAAAAACTCCCTATTACCAAAAGCTAGGAAAAATAAATATGTTTTTAGCAGTGCTTTACATTTTTCAAGAGAATGACAGCCTCTCACAACTAGTGCCAACAAGCTTCAAAAGTTTAGGGGCACTAGTAGAGAAACTCAAATCTCCCAGAGTGACACACCTGGTGAAGAGAACAGCCAGCAGCTCTGAGCTTGAAGAGTGCAGCTGATGCCTAGGGATGTAGGGATGCAGCAAATCCGAAAAATATTTAGGGCCAGTTCCCTGGACAGCCCAGAAGGTCAATAGAAGAATCTTAAAAATAACTCGATATCTGAAGTATTTGCATTGTAAGGTATACAATGCAAAGTTTCCAAGACAGATGTGATATGTTCAGTTCGTTTTGTACTTTTCTGTATTCTTGCAGCAGAAGCATTCTGAACCAGTTGCACTATTCAGATTATTTTATAATGTTATTATTTGCTCGAATTAAACAAATGTAGAATATTTGGGTTGTTATTTGATGTGTTATTTTATTCTGAATACAGCAAAAATGACGGTACTCTGTTGTGTACATATACATATATATATACATATATATATATATATATATACACACACACACACACATATATACCGTGCCATGAAAAAGTATTTGCCCCCTGTCTGATTTTCTGCATTTTTGCACATTTTTCACATTGTATTTGGTCAGATTTTTTTGTGGGTTGTAGTAGTATATAGAGGGAGTCCGAGAGAAAAAATGACAAAGTTTGGTGCTTCTTTCATTTGTTTGGTGTGCAAGGTAATCAAACATGCAATCTTCAGGCGTAAAAAAGTTATTGCCCCCCCCCCCCCCCCAGTTAACTCAGCCCAATTAAAGGGATAATTAGGGTCAGCTGTTTGAGTACTTTGGTTAACAACCAGGCCTGATTTGGACCAGCCCTGCCCAATATAAAACTTTGGCCTTTACCATCAGAGTGAAGTTGTCAGCACACAGGTTCTAGAGGCACATCATGCCACGAACAAAAGAAATTCCTGAAGACCTCCGGAAAAAGTTGTTGATGCCTATCAGTCTGGAAGGGTTACAAAGCCATTTCTAAGGCTCTGGGGCTCCACCGAACCACAGTCTGAGCCATATTGTCCAAATGGAGAAAGTTTGGGACAGTAGTGAATCTTCCCAGGAGTGGCCGTCCTGCCAAAATCCCTCCAAGAGCAAGGCGTAAAAACGTCCAGGAAGTCAGAAAGAACCCTAGAACAACATCCAGGGATCTGCAGGCCTCTCTCGCCTCGGCCAAGGTCAGTGTTCATGACTCCACCATTATTATTTGTTATTATTTGTTTATTTAGCAGATGCCTTTATCCAAGGCGACATACAGAGACTAGGGTGTGGGAACTATGCATCAGCTGCAGAGTCACTTACAAATACGTCTCACCCGAAAGATGGAGCACAAGGAGGTTAAGTGAGGAACCATGAATTCTGCTCTGTATCAGAAAATTCTACAGGAGAATGTCAGGCCATCCATCAGTGAGCTGAAGCTGAAGCGCAGCTGGGTCATGCAGCAAGACAATGATCCGAAACACACAAGCAAGTCTACATCAGAATGGCTGAAGAACAAGAAATTTAAAGTTTTGGAATGGCCTAGTCAAAGTCCAGACCGAAACCCCATTGAGATGTTGTGCCAGGACCTGAAACGAGCAGGTCATGCTCGAAAACCCACAAATGTCACTGAGTTGACGCAGTTCTGCATAGAGGAGCAGGCCAAAATTCCTCCATGGCGCTGTGAGAGACTAATCAATAACTACAGGAAGCGTTTGGTTGCAGTTATTGCTGCTAAAGGTGGCATAACCAGTTATTGAGTCTAAGGGGGCGATTACTTTTTCACACGGGGGCATTGGGTGTTGCATAACTTTCTTTAATAAATAAATGAAATATGTATCAAATTTTTTTGTTATTTGTTCACTCAGGGTCCCTTTTATCTAATATTAGATTTTGGTTGAAGATCTGATAACATTAAGTGTCAAAAATATGCAAAAATGCAGAAAATCAGACGGGGCAAATACTTTTTCACGGCACTGTGCATACAGTATATATATATATATATATATATATATATATATATATATATATATATATATATATATATATATATATATAACGATTTTCCATTCTGGGGCTAATGGAGGGCTTTTTATATTAAATAAGCAAAGTATTACACTTCGGAAATAATTTGTTACATTCATTAAATAGATGTACAACGGTGGTCTATATATGCTTCTGGAACAGAAGAGAGGTTTTAATCTTCACAAACATCTACAAAAAAGTACACACCTGTGAAAAAAGGGCATTGTAAAGAATTACATTTTTCTTAGGAATGTAATTAATTAGGGTTCACGAATTATTACTTCTATATAATGAAGTATTGCTAAGAGCTATAACTGCTCTCTGGTTATCTAAAACGATAGAACACAGCATAAATAATGAAAACAGAAAAAAAACTAGAGCAAAATACACTGGTAGCTCAACAAATAACTAAGAAGAACCTAATTCATTACTCTGTCCTCTTGGTCAGAAGTGTATAAAAGGCTGTATGAATAAATACCTGTCTCATGCAAGGGCGTAATTTGTTACCAGTGTCAGAAAAAAAAGCAAGGACTCAACTTTGCTTTATTACAGAGGATTAATTAAAATGTATTTTATTATCTCTCCAGTAACATTCAGCTGTCATTTTGGGTGTGATTCATACTTTCTGCAAGCATCCATCTAGTAATTCTTTAATTTTTATTGTATTTATTTTTCTGAAGACAAAATCCATATTGCATATTCTGAATTAGTATTGGTAAATGCAATTGCTGAAAATCAAAAGGATTTTAGGGCCTCATTCACTAAAGGCTCTTCAGCTTTACAGTGTGCCTTATCCTGCTATTGAAATCCTTATTCATCAACCTAGATACGGTTAGCACGCTAACGTGCACGCCTTAAAAATAAGGTGTTGGGTTGATTAATATCTGATGAATATGCATAATGTGTTGCAATGTATTCAAATGTTGTGGAAAGATAGCACTAATGAGGTGAATTGTATGCACATGATATTTGTTGACTAAGGAATATATCTTTACACATATGTCAACAAATATATATATATAGAGAGAGAGAGAGAGAGAGAGAGAGAGAGAGAGCGAGAGCGAGAGAGAGAGAGACTACCAGACCGTTAGGTCGAGTAGTTTATAAACTGTCACAGAAAAATAACATATTTTTAAGGAAAATGCTTTTATTTGTCTCACTCGCTTGCCTGGTGCTCCCGTTGGTGGAGGATGATGGTAAATCTTTGCAGTGACAGATTTGTTAAAAGTGCCTACAAACCACGATTTGTGGATGTTGTAGAGTGATTGAAAACAAGACATTTTGTGTTTGAAAGTGGTCTCAGGGTGCACAGGAGTCAACAAACCCTGTGAACGGGGTAGCATTTGGTTTAAAGAAATTATTAAGGCGCTTTTTTACACACCTGTATCTCAAAAAGTATAGCAAATTAAGGAACCATGCTCGGCATACACATAGTCCCGGGTGTGTAAATGTGCAACGGGGTATTAATATTTTTGGCGGGGCTCCTAGTTTTACAGGAATTGAACCCCAAAGATAACGGTCTGATGTCACTGCTGCCTGACGTCGTTGCTGGGCAGTGACTTCCGACCGTTCCATTGCACTGAATAGGGAGACATGGAATATATAGTTCAGTACACACGGGTCTGTCTAGATTAAAATTGGTAATCAGTGATAATGTTGTGCCTTCAACACTGGGGAAACTAATCATTTTTTTAATTTAGGAAATACGATTTTCATTTTCCCCCTCTCACTTTTGTTGTTATGGTACGGTCGGGCATTCAATGATACCGTTCCATTCCACAAACAAATCTATATTGCTGTAGGTATTAAAACTGTTGACTTCTCTGTGCTTTTAAATAATAAAATGTGAAAACGAAAGTGACCCTGTGTATAGTGTTACTTATTATACAATTAAGATTAAATTAAACTGGTGGGGACGCAACCTCTAGCATGTCGCTAGTACAGCAATTGCAAGCAACGACACTACAATTACAGTACAGATTTCTTTCTTTCAGGTACGTAATGGTCCACATTTAGCAAAGTTTAACAATAACAAAATGTTGGTTGACAACAAGACAAATGATTACATGCTCCTGTTTACAACTTTTAAAAGAATATTCCAAAATGAAAATAATTTTGTAAAGACATGAATGCATTGTATACGTTTATTCCCACCAAAAATTAATTATAGTTAGATAATAAACATCCTGCTCTGTAACACCATATTTATATAGCGACATTTTAAAATTCAAACACAGAATTAATTATCCCCCTTATTGTTTATTAGTTTATTAAAATGATGATATTGCAATTAATACAGCACTTGCCAATTTCAAGCATGACAGAGTTGTAATTGATAGAAAAACATTTTAAACTCTCACAATTGTGTTCCACAAAGGGAAAACCATCAGCAATGGTTTCAATGTAATGATACGCAATGCACACAATGCATCAGACTGCCTAAAAACCTGCATGATTCTTACATGATCTTTCTAGAGAGAGTGGACAAAGCCATACAACATGAAGAATAACTGCCCTCAGCACTACTGTTCAAATTTGTCCCCACCTCTCCAGTCTCAGGGACAGCCGTTGCTGTCCCCACCTCTCCAGTCTCAGGGACAGCCGTTGCTGTCCCCACCTCTCCAGCCTCAGGGGCAGGGATTAACATTTTTAACATTTGATTTGGCTTCAGTAAATCTGGCTTTACAAAAAAAAAAAAATACTTACTTGATGCATGTCCCTTTCTTCTGTGCTACTTAGTGTCTAAAATGTGTTTTTGCCACTACATTATGTGGCAGATGTGGTTGTTTGATTTCCATTGTTTTTGTAAAACAATGGAAATTCAATGGCAAAACCTTTGTTAAAGTAACGTTAAGGTTTGGTAGCAAAAGTCCAAAAGGTTTGGAAATTTCAAGTTAAGGTAGCCACGCAACCTTAACTCTTAACCCTTATATGTATGTTTTTCCGTCACATTTGACATCACATATGACATCATCAATGACATCACTAAGCACATGACAAATTCTCCCTGAAGACTGGCCATACGGACATAACACTGGGAAATCATAGTCCTTGTGATTGGTAACATGTTCAGTAACTGCTTTAGCATTCCCACAGTGTTTGCTGTCAAGCTAATTATTTCACCAGTGTTCTAAGTAAAACCAGTAAACCCAGAACACATTAGTGCTATAGAATAAATTAGGGACCTTCCATGTATTACTGAAAGTAATGTTAAACAAGTCATATTTCTCCAGAAGCTATCAGCAATATTCATACAAACCATATTTCAGATACTCCTTTCCAAAAATCTAACACTCACCATAATACTCACCATACTACATACCTCAACATGAATTACACATTTCTGAGTACAAGGAATTCTGTTGTTCGTTAAATCACACATTGACAGCAAACATTGTGGGAATGCTAAAGCAGTTACTGAACATGTTACCAATCACAAGGACTATGATTTCCCAGTGTTATGTACGTATGACCAGTCTTCAGGGAGAATTTGTCATGTGCTTAGTGATGTCATTGTTGATGTCACTGCCAATGTCATTGATGATGTCATATGTGATGTCAAGTGTGAAGGGAAGCATACACAAGGGTGCGTGGCTACCTTAACTTGCAATTTCCTAACCTTTTGGACTTTTGCAACCAAACCTTAACGTTACTTTAACAAAGTTTTTGCCATTGAATATACAGAAAATCCGGAACCAGGTACCCACTGTGAAAAATACCCGGGTACCCGGATCTTTTTTGGGCAATGATTAAAAAAAAAAAATCACATATATTAATGTTTTAAGTGCCTGATACATATTTAAATACTATATAGTACACATATATGTTTCAACCCATAGGTCTTCTTCAGAGCATACAGTGGGTCGAAACATGTTAGCTATGTTTGCTGTGAAGTTTTAAACATAAGAAATAAAGATTATTGCTCTTATTGAGGATATGGACTTGATTTTAACGGGAGCTGCTGTCTTTTCTTCCCTTTCGCTGTGGCTGTCCACTGGAGGGGATTTTTGTATATGATATATTATATATAGGAACAACATAAGATTGTCAAGTTACAGAAACACTAATATGCATTCATCTCAAACCTCTTTTTCATCGGATGTCAGTTTCAAAGCAAGGCTGGGTTTTTAACAGGAAATTCTAGAAGGTACAAACATAATTGTAATGTAAAACACAAAATTTCAGCTACTGCTAGTACTCTGTACATTGAAGAGGACACATACTTTTGTCTACTTGACTGAGTTTTACCTTTTCATATATGAAACCTCCCTCTCCAGTGTGCCCCTGGGGCAAATAATATTTATTGATTTAAAATAATAAATGTAATATGATATAAATAGTACATGACACTGGGGCACTATTTTTTTTAAAACAAGCCTGTACTTGGCAAGATAATGTTTTCTTAGTAAAAGTATACTACATGCAACAGGAAGTGGTGTTGGTAGTCCAGTAGGGTGTACTATGCCCTTGGGGTTATAACTCAACTCATGACCCAGCATGGTACTATTAGGGAATAATGTGCTGTTGGAGGTGCTGCATTACACATGAGGTATTAAACTGTTTGTTCTGTTTTGAATTCTAACATAATTGCATAAAAAGTAGCATCATTGTATTTGAATTTCCAAATAAACCATTACATTACAGTAGCTAGACTATTAGATATATCATAGTCTGCACATTTCAAAAATATGTTAAAGTCTCTAATTAAAAAATATTATGTACTTAAACACAAGAACATGGTTTCAATCAAAATGTATTAATTTCAAACAAACAGAATCCTGGTCTTTCACAGCAGCTATTAGTCAAATGTCATGAAATATATAGTGGAAGATAATTTCCTCATTTAAGTACTAAAATGGCACTTTATAGCTCTGATTCACTCAATCGACCACCACTGGTTTTACAATTTCTTAATATTCAAAAGCTGAAATAAAATCAGTCATCTTGTTTGGAGTAGTCATGCTTTATACACACTATCTTCGTAATGGATAAAATGGTGTAAACTGTGTCATCTAAAGTAAGGCCTAGACTTTTCCTTTTTAAAGCCATATAAATAATGTAATGGCGAACATTGCCCTGATTTCATTTTGTGTCTGAAAAATACCTGAACAGACTTAATAGCCCAATTTTTTAATATATTACTTTAAAACAGGTTCTGTGACATTAAAATCTGAAACAATGGAGCTGAAACAGCAACCCTAATGGATCTCTTTACATTCAGTGTGTGGGATTATGAGCTTTACAGGGTCAGTATAAGCACCCAGTATTAAATAATAATACCTTGAAGACTAGGTATCATAGCAGGATAATGCACTAGACCAGTGGTACTCAACTCTGGTCCTCGAGATCCAATCCAATCCAGGTTTTTACTCCAAGCAGGTTCTAATGTAGTTAATTGAAGATGCTAAGAGGCAATTAACTAATTTAGGGCCTGGTTGGAATAAAGACCTTTCACCTTTGGAGGCCTGGGTTCAAATCCAGCTCTGGTCATGAATGGAATGCGTTTGGTAGGCCACATCACAAAACCTCATAATTCTGCAAGCTTTAGTACAATTGGCAGTGACTGCGCCTGAGAAGCCCAGCAGTGTTCAAGCTAAGATTGAGGTGCTGCGAGTCAAAGTTTTCATGGTTCCTCATAAGCAGCAGAAAAAAATAATACCAATGGTAACTAGCTACAACAAGGGATTTTGTATTTTATTTTTTAAGATGATTAATCTAGCTTTATTGTTCCTTTATTACACGTATACACTTTCTATTTTGGCAAAGTTATTATAAATAAAATAGACAATAGTCTGCACTGTAAATGTTTATCACCATTGACTTCCCAACTCATTATAATTATAGTTATGGCCAAAAGTTTTTCATCATCCTAGAATTAACAAATTGTGCTTCATAAAGTCAAATGAAACGTGCTGAACAATGTTACGCTAACATATTGAATTACATAGCACTTTGTAGTTTTCCATAAACTTAACAAACAATTTGACATTTCAAAATCTAACATGAAACACTGTACTACTATGTGGTAGACTTCTATTGCAATAAACATACTGTATTTTAAGAAATGTAAAGTGATGGCAACCTAATTTTTCATAGTAAGTGGTGGAAATTGTAATGAAGGAATGTTTCATTATGTTTTCCTTTCTCAAGCTGCTGTAAATGATGTCTACAGTATTAACAAACGGGTACAAAAAAAAGTAAAAACTAAACTGCAATCAATCACTTTCTTGAGTGCATAGCAACTATAATTGAGTGTCCAATTCCATCTATTTATTAGTCAGCGGTAACTAAAAATGTGTTAAGGAATGCATAATTAACTCATTAGTGTTAATTAACATGAAGTGCTTCCTACACACAAACATTTTTGAGGATCTACACGGAATGCATCAATATATTGATGCAAGTACCTGAAGTTTGTTTTATAATCATACTTCCTTAAGTTCTTTCTTGCTTATTTACTTGTATAACTACACTACTTACTGTGCCCAAACCTGGAATTCTCCAAAACAAACAATTGGCTGGTGCAGGTAACATAAAACTGTTACTGGGTTGTCCGATAGGACTGAACAGATTCTCCACTTTTATCTGGCCATTCCTTTTTAAGATACTTTAAAAATTGGCCTGACAACAATGGGATTTAAAAACTGAAAGTCCTCTGGTAGATACTGTATCATTTCAGTATCTCCACATTTATTGCTGAGCATATTCTTTTTTTAAATTAAAGTATACAATCAATAGAAATTATTTATTATATTGTAGAAAGCTCCTTCAAAATTACAGATATTTCCTCTTTGGCAAAAAGCTCTCTGGTGCATATTGTGGCGAACCTTGGTTCCCGCAGGCAGGAGCTTCTCACAGACGGGGGTCGGACCTCCCGCTTTGAAGCATAGTGCCAATACAGCTGTACAAAAGAGCCAAGCTGCCTTGCAGGAGCAGATATCTGGCTTATCTTCATGTTTAGATTGCGTCACCTACCAGTCCTGACCCCTACCCCGTGTACGCTATAATATAAAGGACAAAGTATGCCAAACGTTTACACAATCTATGATGTCTAGATGCCCAGACTACAGTTCTTATCATCTCTGGAACTCTTATCAACTAAATACAGAGTGTCTGTAACGGGAGACAATGCTTAAATTCACTGCAGTTGATAAACTTACTTCAGTTGATAAAAAACATTTTCTGAGGATATCCTTGTGAACCAGAGTGTCTTGGGGGTCGATGATTGTGTTTTTGAAAATAAGGTAGACTAAGAAGTGGGTAACAAACAGAAACAAATGTTTACCACCTGCCAAGGTCAGGCCACAAATATATATCCTTTGGTGCTAAATCCTGTACACACTCCCCAAGCCTATCTTTGAACAATAATCTAACGGTCAACCACTAACTGCATACAAGAAACCAGTGATTCAGATGCTAGGAATACAATCCAGAATGCTTATCTTTTAATAGACTCTCCAATGTCTTCTATCAAAATTCAGTTGTTATTTTTAAATTAACAATTTAGAAGCGCAGGCTTCAAACAGTTGTACTGTATTTTATGTCTAGATAATATACTGTAGTCTGTTCATATACACTGGAGTTGACTTCTATATATAGAACAGGGTCTGGGATCCAGAACATAGTTATAATCAGAAGCCAGTGCCAAAGCATGGGTCCTCTAGAAAAAAGGCTGCAAGACTCTAAGCTGAAGTCAATAAACATTTATAAGACAACTTCAAAGTGAATCATTTCAGTTTATTTGGTTAAGTTGGGGTAGCCGTAGACAGTTTAAACTGTCCTCTGGAAGGGTTTATTGGAGCCAGGCTACTATTAGGAATTAAACAGAGTTGAAGAGCAGGCTATTACAGCAACACGCAGACAGAGAATTTTTCACCTTCCAAGTGCGTCCATGTGTTACTTTCACAAGCAAGTGATTCACTACTAGGTATCTAAAAAATATCTTACGAAAATACAGAGGAAGTCCTTAGGAATTTTGTAACCTCTTCATCAAAGTAAAACACTCTGATCATTGTACGGGCAGCAATGTTATCAGGCAACACAGAACATGGAGACATTTATTACAGCACAGAAGTTTTAAAATGATTAAATGCTACCCACTATCAGCACAAGCCTTTTCAATCATGTCATGCTGTGTCCAAATTACATGTCTGTGTATTTTAAATGAAAACGTCATAATAAATGTTAATTAAATGTGAGTAAATCAGTAGTAAGTTTATCTGATAACATTTTCTATTCTTTCCACTTAAAGCTGGTAAATAATATCAGTTTGTATTGGAGTTGAACACATACAATCTTGTTAAAGAAAGAGTAGAATGAAATTACTGCTGCTAAACTGACAGAGGATGAATTTAGGCTTTTAATATATCTTAAAAACAGCAATCTTGCCAGCTGAAATGGCTGGGAGCCAAATGTTCTCCAAAACCTGACACTATGATGCTTTTGAGTGACTTGCTGAATACCAAGTGAGGCTCCACACAATACTTGGTTTGAAGTGCAACTCTCTGCACATCTTTTTCTTGACCTGTAACAAATTTCAAGGGACCAGCAAAAAGAAAAATCGTCTTATCAGTAATTTTTATTATCAGACATCTAGCCAAATGCATACTGTCACTGTTTTTATTGAAGTTAAAACACTGAAATCAAATTTCAATTACAGTACAATTAAAGGTAATGTAAGTACAGCTGTAAGTGACCTCTTAAAAAGGATTACATTATAAATGAAATGCACTTGAAACCAGCATTTTTTGTTGTTTTAAATTGAGTGTGTCCAATTAATATTTTCCCCCCCGATATTTTTTCCCCAATTTGGAATGTCCAATCGCTTTTCCCCTAACCGCAGCAATTCCCCACATGGCTCAGGAGATCCAAAGGTTCAGTGGGAGTCCTCCGATCCTACAACCAAGCCAGCTTCCCTTTTTCACCCAGGAACTTGACAGCAGATCGCTGTAGCACGATGAGGACAAACAGTCCCGACGGGTTTGCCTCCCTAACCCACGGGAGCACCAAAGCTAATATGACGCTCCCTTCGGAGTCCCCAGCGAAGACCAGCCTACTTCACACAGCCAGGACGTGAACCTCCGCTGTATGACTCACCGTGCACACCACACGACTGCACTTCTACCAGGTGAGCCACAAAGGCGACCATCATTTTTAATCCACAAAAGCAAGGCATCCTCAAACATCAAGGTATTGAGCAAATCGGAAACAGTGATGAATTGCATCCACGGTTTGTTGTTCATAGGCCTGCAAGACTATTGATTTTTCAGAATGGTTGAGCAAGTGTTGAAATCTGCAGCAACATCTTTCATTTTCTTGTATTGTGGTGCATTTTCCACCGCTTCAACAACTCCACTTTTGTCTGCAAGGATAATGTACTTTTTTTTTCCATGAAGCGGTGCTTCATGGAAATGACATTGATGTGTGAGAACCATGGCAACTCATAATGTATCACAGGATCAGTAGTCCCAAAACAGCACTAAAATACAGTATAGAGGCGCTAATTTGGATGCAAGTTAATACATTTTCAAAATGTATTACAAGAAGTAATTTATAATTAAGCGACATGGGACCATGTAGAAAATTCACAGTATCAGGACATTTGTTTAATCTGAGTTTGTGCATGTATTTACCAACACGCTGCAAATGTACTTTACTCTATATATTTCACCCTTTGCGGTCCTATGTTGGACCCTGTCCGACATCATCAAAAAGACGTAAAAAACAGGTCTCTAGTCATTTTTTCAATGGCTGAATTAGACCGATAGGAGCCGAGAGAAGCCGAAAAAAAAGGGGGCGTATCTGAGGAATACAGATAGCCCCGGCACCTCAGAGATAGCACAGACATAAACAAACAAGACAGCTGCTTCTGCATCCAGCGCTCAAAGAATATCACAGACATTTGCAGAGCTTTTTGAGATGTTATAGTAATAAAATAATGACTTGGATCACATTATTGAGGAGTTTGGTGATAAAACGAGTGATCAGGAGATGATTTATCGGTATGCACTACTATGAAGAGGTATGTGAAAAATACAGCGAACAAGGGGTGGGGCGGGGCTGGAGATGCAGTACTGAGTGTCCTGTTGATATGCAGTGCCTTTTAAACTTGTTTTACTGTGAAAAACAAATACTTTTAAACAGCGTGTCTAAAATAAACTGTACGTGTGAAAATAAATTGGACCTGACGCGCCTGAGACGCGCTGAATAAATGGACCGCTAAGGGTAGAAACAGACCCTCTGAATTTGCTTTCTGTTTATCATTCAATGATACCATCATATTTGTTTTACCGTTTTTGCACATGGATTACCGTTTTTGCACATGGATTATTGGTATGTTTGATGAAGTCACCAGCATATTTAACCTTTGGGACTGTCTCTGAGCATGCCTGAGCAAGATGGAATATCTGTTATGATGTCATTATAAAACTAACCACTAGAGATACACTTGGAATGTGCACTGGTAGTTTCTTGCCCCCTGAAACTGAGTTTGTTAGAGGTTTTGAAATAAAAATCACTCACTATTTCATGCACATTTAAAGGGTGTAAAGTATTCCTTTAAGGAAGAACTTGCTAAAAATGCTCTTATATATTTACTTTGTCTCTCTGTCGGTCTGTACATCCGTATGTCATAATACATTAATCTGAAGACCCACTTATCAAATTGTGATTACATTTGTGATTTTTACTCTATAGTTATTTTTAGATTACTTACTTTTTTTTGTATTCCAGGTTCTTTATTATTTCCCTGTAGCAGACTAGAAATACCTTATCCTACATGAGAGTTTCCCTTCCTGTGCACTGCATACAGTATTGCAGTAGCAATAATAATAATAATAATAATAATAATAATAATAATAATAATTCACTAGACTATGCAGAGGACTGGTGCATCTATAAGCACTGTACAGGAAATGTGTGTTGGATTTTCCATGTAAGATCTTTTCTACAATTACATCACTTAGCCACAGGACAGCATTGTATACCATGATTTTAGCTTAAATATTCAGATTTAGTATATGTATTCTTTTTTCTTGCAACTATCAGCATGGCTACAGTAGCAAAGATGCTTCATAAAAATGTAATTTTACATACAGAGTTAAAGGGAACACTTGAGGGAAAAGCACATTTTACTTTACAGTACAAAATATTTTCTTTAACTTTTAGAAAGGGAATAGTTTATGGTTCTTGCAAACAAAAAATCTAAACCAGTACAGAATAGAAATTTCAAGTATTGTACACGGCAGCCCAAGGACATAATATTGCTTGAGATATTGCTCCCTACATGGCTTAAATGTAGTTGCTGAAATAGTTTTCCCAAAGCTGTTATTTCCTAAAAAAATGAATGAGTTCCTTTGATTAGTCTTGCTTATTTTTGTTAACACAAATAGAAAAATGTAGTCTAAACTTGAAGCATTTCTTCCAATCATTTCTAAGTGAACATTCGGGTCCGATTTACAAGGATTTCAGCAAAGCCATGGGTCGCTGGCTAGGAATTCACGAGTAGAAGCCAAACATGTTACTGATGTCAGGAACAATAAACTCTGTATTACTTGCATTAGCGGATACTTGTCCAAAAACAACTTCTGAATACCATAGCAGTAAAAAAAATAAAAATGACCAGTGCTGCAGCTTGTTTTTATAATTCCTGTTTTGTGATTGGCTAAATCAAGCACACAACATCTTGTCCATAAATTTAAAACAGGTGATTCCTAAATGCCTACAGATGCTTCTGTCTTAGTGATGGCCAATCGTGAGGAGGCTTCAGAATGGCCAACATCTGTTTACCATTTACAGACATTTATACATAAAATAGTTTGTCAGATACAATTCAAACTTGGTCCTGCATCAGACAACATTCTATTCAGCAGATATATAGCATTTCATCTTAATCATCTGCTTCTGTCAACATTTCGCTAGCTAAGGGCACTAGTTGATCAGTACAATTTCTAAGGTTGCCTAAAAAAAGATACATTAAATATAAAATCTGAAGTAATGCTGTGTCTAGGCTACCGTCAGACATTTTTTATACTTTTCTGACAGATAAACAAACAATGCATCAAAATAGCCTTTTCTCTATCCTAAAATCAAGAAAATCTAACACACAACCCAATTTATTGACAAAAAATGTTTAATACAAACAGTTATTTAAAACTTACTATTGTACAGTGTTTGTTGCATTTTTCAGTTCACTGTTAGTGATGTGTGCAGCACTTTCATTTCCAGCCTGCTTTACAGCAAGTTTGGTGTCAAGTAAAAAGATTTTCATATGTGCTCATTTTCAAATGTAATTACTTTATTTGATTGGAGTACAGTACACTCTCGCTATTCCAAACCACAGGTAATCATTTGCAGTAAATTACACAAAATGATTTTTTTTCTAATGTCAAAAATGATACTGTACTGTATTAAAATGCAGTACATTTTGTACGTTTTTTGTTATAACTTTTTTTTTTTTTTTTTTAATTCACTTACATGCACAGTAAATGACAGAAAATGTCCTCTTTTGAGCCAATGACAAAATTATAGTGTGGTAAACAGTACTCCGTAAGATCTTTTTGTATAAAGAGTGAAATGTACTTTTTTTCTAATCATTTTCTGTCAATGAACAATATACCCTATTAAAACACTGCTCTTTCATTCACTGCTCTTTTTTCCCAGCACCTGTGATGAGCTACCATAGGCAAAAGTCAAACCCGTTTTTTATAATGAACTATCCCTGCACGTGACCATGATATAAAGCGGGTCGATCTACATTTAATTGACCAATATTTTATTTTATTTTGAGTCATATATTTAAACAGATCATGTTTTGGGTGATTATCGATAAAACGCATGTTTTCACAGCTATTACGGTTATGCAGAGTTCTACTGTAGTAAAAACATAAAACAAAGGCTAGACAAGATTACAAATCACTACCCCAAAAAATCACTAATCTGAACATGGTATAGTCCCAACTGGTTTGGATTAGGGATAGTCTACTGCTTAAAACAAGCAGGTTTTTTTATGCTCATGGAAACTACTATAAAAATGTCTTTAGCACACCAGCAACATCACTGTAGGGTTAAAATGTACAATCATCAATGTAATAAATCACCTGTTTAATTTTGATTGTCTCTTTTGTTGTAATAAAAAAAACACAATTTAAATCAAGGTATTAAATAATTACCAATTGCTGTTTTCACATCCCTTGTATCTGTATGGACGTTTGGGGTTCATAAAGAAGGGCGACACCCTTTTATTGTGTTAAGAATCTTTCACTTCTTCATATTGTAATGTTTTTACATTCATTTAATATTCAAACATTCATGTTCTGATTGCAGCTAGATAACTGGAGTAAGTTTGAACTACAACATATTCATTGATTAAGTACCAGAAAGAAGTATCAACATTTAATCTGTATTTTGAACCAATATGCTTTTCTCCTGAACTGTTCCCTATGTTACCACACTGTGCCGTATCACAGACTCAAATGTGTATTATGCTGCATTGTGCCTTGTATAACAAAGGTTTAATGTTATTTTTGTAGCGCATTGCATAAAGCGTGTATTTCAAAGTCTAAAAAATGTAAGATTGCATGTGGCGAACAGGTATACAGTATGTCTAAAACATATGTTATCATAGAACTACAACATAAAAGGAAGCTTATATTAGAATGAGCAATTAGAAGAAAGCTGGAGCAAAGGTAACAGCAAGGGCATTCTTGTGTGATGAAAACATGATACCTCTAAAGCAAAACAAAAGTAATTAATTCCATTTAGCAGTTTTATAATGTGCGTGAAGCACAGACAAATAATACAGGAACACAAATGTCATTAACAAAATGGAGATTGGTTGTATTGGATCTTAACGAAGGGACAAAAAAAAAAAAAAAAAACCCTAGGTTTACATAAGTAAGTTAAATACATTGCAGTAATTGCAGACATCAGTGTGTATTATAATGCAGGGAACAGTTTTGTTCATGTTGACTGATGCGACATTCTGCCTAACTGACTGTCTAGGAGATTCTAGAGACGTTAAACTAATGTTGAGAAGAGACGTAGGCAGCATGTTTAGAGGAATAAATAAAGGTGCAAAGTGCGATTATTGTACTGGGGAAACAGAGATTTCAAACGTCAAACATAACTCACTCTAGGGTGCAAAATTGGGACAAATTCTTTGCAGAAAATACATTTCTCTCTTTGCAGATTTGAACAAATTTTAGTGCAGATTTCCGTGGGGACTAATTGGAGGCTTATACAGTTGGGAACTGCTTTGTGAGGTTAAAATGTTTGAGTAGGACAAAAAAAAAAAAACTATTCAATTATAAAAAAATATTCTTCATAAAATATGATTAATAACTTGTGTTCACATAAGCAATCATATACTCTAGAGCCTCCCATGCATGTGGCAGGGGGCTCCCAACTTTCAACTTTCAACTTTCACACTGCAGAAACTGAACTGAAATAACACAGAAACAGATTCATACTGATCGTACATGTAAAAGACAGAACAAGGCTTCTGGCAACTTTTATAGCCGTTGGAGTACTGGGTTTGAAAATATTTAAGTGGCTGTTTGAGTTTAGAAACATAATTTCATACAAATTATTTCCAACTAGTTCCCCTTAGTGCTCAACAGAAGCAAACAAAACAACAAATTACACTAACTCATATTCTTCCAAATAAAACAAACAAGCCTATGCTTTCTAATGCGTCTAAATTGGACCTTCTGCTACATTATAAACTCTAAACTACCCTGATGGACGTTTCAGGCACAACAATAATCACTGAACAAGTAGCAAGGTCAACATTAACACATTATACTAAAATTGCACAACAACAGAAAAAAAATTCTGAAATCTACCGAAACTGTATTTGTAGTGGATTTGTCCCGAAACCAGTACAGTACATTAAAGTGATGCATTCAGAGGCTAAACAAGCACACAGAATGGACACTTATCCATATGACTGGTGGAACTTTTGCAACTACCTGGCCAATGCCAGTTACCCTAGGAAAACTGCTTTGAACAAAGAGACAGGGGAATGGAAAGCTCCAAAAATGGCAAGTTGTTTATGAAAATGTGGTTTTCTTCAATACAACAAAAGGGAAAGCAACGAGAACGTTAAAAGCCCTGGATATCACTTTGATATGATTTTGTATGAATCTATGTTTGACAGATTTTCTGATTAAATGTCATCTCATTATGAAATGTTTTAAATAAATATTTTATTGCTTTCTAGATATTTGTTGCACTCACCAAATTTCATACACATCATTTATATTTCTAAAGTTAAACATGTTTTCAGAATTCACATTTTTACAATAAATGTCAAAATCACATTTGTCACTCAGAACTCAATGTCTTGAAGGCTGTACTTTAAAGCTTTGTTGTATCTATTTACTTAAAATTTTACACAATTCAGAGCCTAGATATCTCAGAAGGTAAAAGAAACACAGACTTCAGATCTGTGAAAATAGTCCATGCCAATGTAATGAATTATACCTACAGGCAAACCCTGGTAATTGACTTTAATAAGTTACTTCTTTAGCCACAGGCTCAGAGGATTGTTGCCAAGTAGTCTTCCCTTCCATGATTGATCAGTGGAGCAGACTGCAAATTGCTTAAGAAAGCAGTCAGACTCCCCAAGCATCCGTTCCAGTAGATTGAAATTATTTTTTGTTAGAAAAAAGGGTATCATGCATTTGGACTGATACAAAATACATACAGATCCACAATAGGGCTCTTGTTAAATCAATATATCTCTTAAATGAAAACCTGCTCCCACTATAACTTAATCTGTTCAAAGCTACAGTCTCTCTCTCATATATATATATATATATATATATATATATATATATATATATATATATATATATATATATATATATATATATATATATATATATACATATATACACACACACACAGTTGTAGTCAAAAGTTTACATACCCCAATGGAAATTTATAATTTCTAGAAATTTCACGACAACAAATAATTATAGGATAAAAATAATTATAAGATAAAAATCTTTTGTAGCAAAAGTTTTTGAAAAAAAAGTTACAAGAAATACAATTATTTATTTCAGTGATTTTTTTTGCAAAACTCCAAAAATGCTAATTCAAAAGTATTCATAACCTGACAAGGTAAATGAAATTAATAGCTAGTTGAGGCACCTTTAGCAATAATAACCTCTGATCTTTTTTTTGACCATTTTTCAATGAAAAATTGTTCCAGGTCATTCAAATTCCTATGACTTCTCTTGTGCACAGCCTTCCTTCAATTCATTCCAAAGATTCTCAATAAGATTTCGATTGGAACTTTGACTAGGCCATTCCAGAACCTTGATTTTATTCTTCTTTAACCATTCTGAAGTAGATTTTGATGTGTGCTTCGGATCGTTGTTGTGTTTGAATGTCCAGTTGTGCTTTAAAACAAGTTTTGTACGGAGGGTTTCAGATGATTGGCCAATATCTTTTCGTATGCTACGGAATCCATTTTGCCATGCATTGGAACTAAATTTCCTGTGTCATTAGAGGAAAAACAGCCCCATAGAAGGGCACTACCACCTACATGCTTGACAGTAGGTATGGTGTTCCTTTTTGTGTATGCCTCACCAGACTTTCTCCAAATGTAACGACTATCAGCGTGACCAAATAGCTCGATTTTTGTTTCATCACTCCACAAAACCTTTGACCAGAACCCATATCCATCATTCAAATGCCATTTTGCAAACTTTAAGAGATTATCCTTGTGATGTTTTCCTAAGAATGGCTTTTTCCTTGGCCTGTGACCATTGAGACCCCGGTCCCACTTGCAGCCAATTCACTTTGAATATCTTTGGCAGTCAATCTCGGATTGTTATTAACGTTCCTCACAATTCTTCTACTTGTTCTTGGTGAAAGAACCTTCTTTCTTCCAGACCGAGGGAGCGTTGTGACAGTAGCATGAGTCTTGTACTTCTAGATAATAGAAACAATAGTTGAAATTGGGATAAATGCTTGGAAATCTTCTTGTATCCTTCTCCAGCTTTATGACAATAAATAGTTTTCTGCCTCAGGTCTTCAGATCGCTCTTTACTTCTTCCCATAATGACTTATTGGTAATGACCAGGGCCACTATTCTATCGCGACCATGAAAAATCACGACAAAACGCGAAATATTATTTCTGGGTGCATTTCGTTTTTACTATATGCTTCCTGACGCTATGCTCTGGTTAAAGGGAAGTGAAACACTGAAAAAAACAAAGTTAAAGACTGCTATGCAAAAGTCTTAGACACGTTGCATTTTTCTAATCAAATCAACTGTACGAAGGTCACTCTTGAAATCAGGATGTGTTGCAGTAAGAATACCTCTGTTAAGAAAGGGGAACAAGACCAAAAGGCTAAAATATGCACAAGAACACAGAAATTGGATTATGGAACAATGGTCAAAGGTGCTTTGGACTGTTGATGGATGGACAACGACACCTGTGCCTTCTGCCAGTTCTGTTGTCAATTCAATGATTGTCTTCTTTCTATTCCTTAAGGATAATATTGCTCATCCTTGTTGGATAGCTTTTTGGGTCTTAGAGTCCTGGGTTTGTCAATTACAGATGATGTTTCTCTGTATTTGTTGATTATGCTTTGGATACCACACCTTGAAAATCAAGTGATGCAAGCTATTTCACTCAATGTTTTTCCTTTATGCAAGTCAAGGTTGTTATAATAGCAGAAAACAAGTGGAGGCTTTGAGTAAATTGTTGATGCTCATAATTTTTTTTTTTTTTTTAAATAAAACAGCTTGAAGAATACCAAACATTTTAGGTTAATACGCTGTGTGTGGGGTATTGTATAAAAAGATGATGGCAACAAGATAGCAAAATGAAGCTGCTCAAACTGTGTTAAAGTATGTCTCTTAAAAAATCTCCATTACACTGAGCCAGGCCAGACACACAACAGGCAGCATGTCTGCTAAAGTGAGTGTGTGGAAACATAGCTAAAATATCAGGTGAATATCAGGGGTGTGCTGAAACACGTTTTTTACGGGTAATTACCTTTAAGAAATCTGAAGTTGTTAGGTATTAATTGAATGGAATAAAACATATTAATTACTCAACACAAAACACTGCAGCCCCTTGGTTTCCCTTGTTTACACAATCATTGAGTATCAAGCAATAACAATCTGGCAGTGTTATTTAATATAGAGCCTGTCATGATCAAACTAACTAAAACTCATTTATATTTCATAAGTGATTATTTGTCTTACCTTTCTTTTATTCTTTTGATATTAAATCATTTTTTTGTATATTCCTAAGTGTCCTCAGTGCGTAATCTATGCAGTGAAATGTGGGAATGTAGACCTGGGAAAAGTGTTCTCTGATATCCCAATTTTCACAGTGGTAGCACAAGTTAGGTTTCATAAAAGGTCACTTATGTGATGAATCAGTTGGATTAGCTAATTTTGCAACATATTTTCATTACCAGTTTATGGCCTCGGTACAGTAGTATGCCAGCAAAAATGTCAGTGCCCTAGATGAGAGGATAATTCGCTTCCAAACGGCTTTTAAAACACTCATTATGGAAGTTAATTGCAATTGATTGGTGCTCGATTGTAAAGGTGAGGGAACACATTAATAAATAGGTGTGTTTTTATTTATTTAATACCTGCCAACAAATACTTCTTAAAGGTAATTATTTAGGAAGTACTAGTGTCAGCACACCCTTAGTGAATATCAATATATCTTTGTTTAGGTCACAGGGCAGTAGTCAGCCCAAAACTTTACAAAACAACATAACAAATCAATAACAAAAAAATCTCAAACATCTTAAATGCACCACACACACAAAAAAGAATAAAACATGTAATTTTACAGTGCTATAACTAAGCTTGATTACATGCATATATATGTAAAAGTGTTGACTGATGGTGTTGAATCTCAAAAAAAAGAACATTTAAATGGAAGCGTACTGTGCTTTCTCAACTCGTGTCACACCTCATTAACTTCAACAGTCACCACTCCCAACAACAACAGAGTTAAAACCATTAAAATCCCAGAAGGAGGCATGCTAATGGTACATTACCTGATGACCTAAATTTAACACGACACAAATGGTATTTCCCCTGTTATTCTAGCATTGAACAAAAGGCAACTAGCATAAAACAAGTAAATGCATTATCTGTTATCATTATTTAAATAATAATTTATTGAAAAGTAGAAAATACGATTGTCGAGTCCACCGCCTGTGTGCTTGTACTTAAGTCTCTTCTCTAAGGGTGGTCTGATTACATTTATGGAGATATCACATCCAGAGTTGTCGCCATGTGCTGCTCTAGCTGGGCTTCTCTGAGTGTCATGTGATGACAGTATGTTCAGGGGCACGTAAGCTAAGCATTCATTAACCACCTATGGGTACTGCGGATGTAAAACGTTGGATAATTTGCTACAGATTTAATACACGTCATCATCTGCCTTAAAAAATAAAGTACACATCAATTATACGATAAACCTACAGTAGTGCCTAACAAATATAATGTATGCAAGTTAACTAAAGAATATTTAGACTTCACGGCTTAACCAGAGTTAAAGTGTTATTTATAAAGCAAGTCACTGTGAATTATAATTTTAAAACAAGCAGACCACAGAGAAAACGTGTGAGAAGGCACAGGGTCAGTTTTATCAAGGTCTTTACACCGAAATGTAATTTGTGCCATTTTTTGTATAAAAACTGTAAATAAAACTGTTAATTTTATATACACTGTAACAAAAACATAGGCACCCTAACAAGCTTTGTGTTTGGTAAGTTTACTCAATTGTTTTGTTAAATAGATTTAATGCAATGAAAACTGCATTTTGCTTTAAAGACCTCTGTTAATGTAGACCATAGTCTTTATGAAAAGATTGAAATAACATACCCCTTTTTTCTCAATAAGAAGTAAACATAATCATACTGTGTAACAACATGTTGCCGTACCATTAATGTATACTGTAGATTATTTAGGATAAGTATCAATTACAAAACAAATATATCCACCACAGTGCTATTAAAAAAATGCTTTCTATATAAGTGATAAATGAGAGACAGTCATCCTTATTAGTTAACCACGATCAATAGCAAATCTGGCTTATTCGCAAACCTACGTTGGGTCCATTGGAACAACTGATTTACTGATTATCTCTTCTTAAGTGGTGTGGTGAACATAGAAGGCTCACTGCTGACTCTAGACTAATAAAGTGTTTGTGACTACCAACAGCAGTTAGATCAGACTGAAATATACTACGTGTGATCTGGCAGTATTTAAGGTTAGAACTATGCAGATGATGGCTTATATTGGCAATGGAACCACAAACTAAATATTTTTGGCAGTGCAGTGTATATCATTAGTATTGTACATGGTTTTACAGTATTGCATTACAGTTTCTTGTTGAGATTCCTGTAAAAGAAAAAAAAAACTACAACAAATAAAAGAAAGAGAACAGTAAAACAGATAACAATGGCTGTAAAATGTCCAACCTGTTTTTTTGTTTGTTTTTTTGTCCCAAAAATGTCTGTAATCTCAGATAATGTATTCTGTTGGGTACTTTTGCTTAACCCTTATACACGTATAAAACAATATCTTCATATAATTCATTCAGTACTTATTTGTAATCAGGATGTGATAGTGTTGCTTCTGACACTGAATGCAAAGTTATGTAATGTAAAACTATATTTTTTCACTTTGTCAAAGTGTTTTCTTTCAAATTATAGTAATATACAAAACACAAATACATTTTAATACGTCACACCAGCTGACTCTCTTGTATTTCTGGTGACGGCACCAAGTTTGTTCAATGTTGTATTTATTTTGATTGTCACTGGCTTGGTTTCCATGCAATTTAGAAACTCCAAATTCTCTCTCCATTGTCATGAGAAAACGTTGTAACACACACAGGGCCAGGGGGTGCCCAGCCCCGAGTCCAATTCTTTTTTTTTCTGAGCCCTCTTTAATGACTAGATGTAAAAAAATATATTGGTACTGTCTACTCCATTGGGATTAGTAAAATAAACCATAACAAGGTAGTATTGGTGGACTGTCAGTCAGTGCCACCTACTGCACAATCTGTCCAACTGTGTAACCAGCCATTTAACCCTTTGAGGTCCTATGTCGGACCTGGTCCGACACTGCAATTTTCCCTTTCCGGTCCAATGTCGGACCCTGTCCGACATCATCAAAAAGACGTAAAAAACAGGTCTCTACTCGTTTTTTGTCCGGAAAAAGCCAAGAAAACCATTCAATGGCCGAAATAATGACTTGGATCGCATTACTGAGGAGTTTGGTGATAAAACGAGTGATCAGGAGATGATTTATCAGTATGCATGACTATGAAGAGGTATGTGAAAAATACACCGAACAAGGGGTGGGGCGGGGCTGGAGATGCAGTACGGAGTGTCCTGTTGATATGCAGTGCCTTTTAAACCTGTTTTACTGGTAAAAAAATACTTTTAAAACAGTGCGTCTAAAATAAACTGCGCGTGTAAAAATAAATTGGACCTGAGGCGCCTGAGATGCGATGAATAAATGGACCGCAAATGGTTAATTTAGAAAATTATATTCCCTGGTGCAGTCAACTTCATGAGACAATTATTGAAAACATTCTGATAATTTATTTTAATTTATTAAATTTATTATTAAAAAATAATTTGTTTATCTATTAAATTCATTGGAACTATTACATTTATTGGAACTATTTTTCCAAGCGTAGTAATATATTTAGGAAAAATAAACCTATATTCATTTTTAAATAAAAATATGTCTATATCTTTATTTCTAAAAACTAGTAACCCATTGTATAAGCGCAATAAGACACTCCAGGGTGTTAGTTGCGCTAGAATAACCGCACTTCCACTTCCTACGGTCTCATGCCTTACTACGCCCCTGGGCGTGCGGTTATTCTAGCACAACCAACACCCTGTCTTGTCTTATTGCTTACTTATTACATATGACATAACTACAGGTTGGAAAAAAAATCATAACAACAATGCACAAACAGCATCCCCAAATCACTGTCAGAACATTAATTAAAAAATCAAATTGATGCCTATGATTAATACATTTTGTGACTAATTTGAAGCTATTAATATGTTCCAATATTAACTAAATCAAGTTATTAATGAAATGGATTCATCTTGCTACATAATTGATTTATTAAAATGTTTGGCTATACTTGATTAATTACAGTCTTGTTCACAGTCATCTTAAAATAACATTTGAATATGTTTTGTTGGAAAAAAAACATGTTTTAGACCGATTCAGATTTTGCTGCTCTATATATTTTCAAAAGGTTTTATTTAAGTTGTGTTATTATGTGGACAGAAGTTCCAGAGGCACTGTATGCTCAGATTGCTACACGCGATTGCCATTTATGGATACAATGCCAGCCAATCAGAGAGCATTATTTCTGTTGTGATTGAATATTAATTAGGTTATTTGACTTTTGAAGAATTTCTCTCCCTAAAATAAGACTACTTAATGGAAGATGTACAGTATATAACAATTAAAGTGAGTGGGACACAGTATTGTACATACTAAAAAAAGACTTCTAAAAGACTATTACTAGTGCTATTATCTACTTGGCAGGTCTCTGTCAAGTTGTATTGCTGTAACAACCAGCTGCAAATTTTCTTCAAAATCACATCTATCTTGACTTTGTGACCTCACAGCACTGAGTCTTTGTTCATTTTCTCCCTTCTCTCTTGAATCCTGTGACAGCTTGTTAAGGTTTGATTATAAGGTTTTCCCGGCAATAAAAATGGTATGTTTTTTTTTTTTGTTGTTGTTGTTGTTTTCTGCAATATATCAGCATATTTAATTTTCTAAAGATAAGCAAGCAACATATTAATTTAAAAGTTTGTATAGTTGTATGATTGGTACCATTTTATGATTCTGCTGTTCCAGCTCTGTTGCATATCAATGTAAATATGGTTTAAGCTGTTTTATCATGGAATAGAACCAACGTGTGAAGAAACTGACATTTGTCAAATACATTTGAAAGCATATTTTAACATAAGATATACAGTAAATATACATGTACAGTTTATATAATACAAATACAAAATAAAAATCTGTTGCAGCAATGTTTAGTGCAAGCCTATTTCATATTAAAATCTCTGTTAAGAACCTCAAAACAGGTCTAACAAATCAACTTTTTTTCTGAAAAGAATAACATTTATTTGTTTATTTTACAAAGGTAGAGTAGTTATTATTATTATTATTATTAGTTCTCATAGTCTTAAGGCTTTATATTGATTGCTTCAGCTCTTCATGTCATAAGATCCCTGGTTCACTCCTCTATATACTGTTTTGTGCCTGGTTTCTTATTTTCTATTCACCCTGTCTGTTCTTCATCTGCCCTCTCTAAAAGGTTTGCTGTGAGTCAGAGAGGACAGCAGAATCAGCCAGAGAGATTTTGTTAACAATCACATAAGGGCCAATCAGTGAGTTAAATTGGTATTGGTGGTGCTGATGGATTATACGCTGTTAACAATAGTCAGCTGAAGCCTGCAATTCAAGAGCAAAAGACTCCCTTCCATTATCAAGAACCTGGTCTGGCACTTACTGTATAACTAAAGAAACATCCACAGATTTGGAAAGTGTTGTCAACCAAATCAAGACAAAGGGAAGAAGAGAGAATGTAGCCTGGGAGTTCTCATATACAGTGCACTCCGTTTCAAAGAATCACATCCGTCCCGGCGTGGGTTATCCGCTGGACCAACACAGGCAAATAGAGATGGTACTTGGCATTGGCCCACCGCACAGGCATATAGAACAGCAGAAAACAAAACAAAATCATGTGACACTACCGGCGATGGTAGGCCACGGGTGAGTGTATACAAAAAAGCTAAAGAAAACACTGTGTAAAACAGATACAAATTAAAGGTTGCTGTGAACACAGCAGTGCGATGCCCCTACTCTTGCTGACACACCCTGGTTTCCTATACTTTAAAGCAGAATTAAAAATCCTGAAACTAATCCCTGTCCTCTACAGGTAAATAGACAAACCCTGACCCCGGTTTGACACATGGCGGTCAGAAGTTTAAAACGTCTTTTTTTCCGGCAATAATACAGACTTCTTTGTATAAGACACTCTGCCGGGACTCGCAGCCGACCAATCCTCAAATACTGGGAAATTCCCAGCTCGGACATTTTTCAGCTGATTAAGGCTTGTCTACCACACCATTAGCCCCATGGAAATAGCTAATTAAATTAACCCTATATTGTAGCTGCTATGTCATCCCCTGGTAAACTATCGTATGGTTCTCAACTTATTTTTCCTCAGCTTTCATGTTTGCCCTCTTTGTACTGAGTATTGTAAACAGCAACTTGGTTTAACTCAATACAGTATTCAGCATGTATATCTCTTCTAGACTGTAACTGAGTTAGTAAATGGTAAAATCTATATACAAAAATTACAGCTGCACACATAGGGGTCTTTTTTTTAAACCACCTCATGGCAGTCATTTTGAATATTCAAACTGTGTGAAAATTTAGATTTTGGGAATTTTTAGTAATAACAATAAAGATAGAAAACACACATAATACAGAAGTGCACATTAGGCGCTAGATTCTAGCGCCCGGGTACCTCATATAGCGACAGCAACATTAAATTCTGGTGCCAGTAGCAATGCTTAATTATTATTATTATTATTATTATTATTATTATTATTATTATTATTATTATTATTATTATTATTATTATTATTATTATTATTCCATTCCTTAGCAACCATAGATGATAGTTTCTCATTAGGTCTGTACTGCTCACATGACCCATCCACACTCATCCACATACACAGGAGAGAAGGTTCCTGTCATGTGAGAAGAATAGGCTCTCTGGTGCTAAACTTTCAAAACACATTTAGCACATATTTTTAAAATGACTTGCACCTCTGTAATAAGGGCAGCAGTGTGGAGTAGTGGTTAGGGCTCTGGACTCTTGACTGGAAGGTTGTGGGTTCAATCCCTGGTGGGGGACACTGCTGCTGTACCCTTGAGCAAGGTACTTTACCTAGATTGCTCCAGTAAAAACCCAACTGTATAAATGGGTAATAGTATGTAAAAATAATGTGATATCTTGTAACAATTGTAAGTCGCCCTGGATAAGGGCGTCTGCTAAGAAATAAATAATAATAATAAATAATAACATATAGAACAGGTTAAAATATATAAAATATAATATTCTGAAAATGTAGATGGTATAATTTGAAATAAAGTTGTATTTTATAATGATGTGACCAGAACTGAGTCCTGGGGTTGTATCCTTTATAATAGGTCTACTGGTAAGTACAATAAAAACTACAAATGTTGTCTTTGCTCATGTTCACTGACTGGGCTTTGAGTCTTACCTGCTTCTGTACAAGTTTAATTATGTAGCTAAATAACACTTGAATTGTTTTTCTGGTTGACAAACTAAGACATTAATTAAGCAGTCTCAAATAACTGAAAAGACTAGATTAAACTGCATAGTTTTAATTTAAAAGTATCAATTATAATGGAAGCTTTCAGCCAGAACCCGCAGATGATAATACCACAATTGTGACACCGTAGTGCTGCAGGTGACTGGCACTCTGATAGCCTCTGCATTGATTTCAGAACGCTGTCATTTGTATAGCATGTGAAAATGTGTCGCGACATGTTTGACACAGATCAGAACATCCTTGCTGACAGAATCCAGAAATACTTAACTGTACTAAGGTTGTTACAATGTAAATACATTTAAATTGATTTTAGAATTCTGTTGCTAAAATACTAAATATATCAGAACCGAAAAAATTTAAAGGGCACCAAAATTTAGTTCAGAACAATTCTAAAAAGTTGTTAAAAGCTTCCTGAAGCAAGTTGCTTCAGTCATTAACAGCATTCTGTCGATTAGGTGGAAGCAGCTGTCATTCAGGTGATTAATGCAAACTGCCAAGTTTGTAACAGCAGGTACAGACTTGTTTCAGAATGAATTAGCATTTAACAAGCCATCACATTAGAATGTAACATTTCAAGACAATCCTTGTCCTTTGCTATACATTACCATATCCAGAAATATATGTAAGGACAGTGCACTTCCTAATTAGATCTACTGAAAACCGTTTGGAGAGTCAACATATTTATTTAGTTCAAGTATTACTTAAGTGGGAGTGCCATTTATCAGAGAAAAAAGAAATCTTGACTAAACAAGGACTTCTTATTAAATAAAGTCAGGTATAAAGATATGCAGTTGCTGGAAGAGGTTTTTTTTGTTTTTTGTTTTTACCAATTTACAAAGTATACAAAATAAAATGATGGCATTAAGGAAATCTGCTGCTTGCTACAGGTTTTGCATTGGTCTCAAACTGTGTTAAAAGGGTGGATGCCAAAGGTGGTAATTTGACATTGTAAAATATGGTATCAGTGGGGAAAAGGAAACATTGCTGCTTTTTTGTCCTCTGTGTGCATCCATGCATGACATACTCATAAAACAAAAGTTGTTGCCTTAATGGAGCAGTTCCCCACTTTATAGGCACCCATCCCTATAGGTATTCAATATACAGTATTCTAAATCTAGGGCTTTTTCTATGGGTGTGTCTAACTCAAAACATTCAGTTAAATGTATATACCTTTGATTTGATTGTAACCATTTCACATGTTTCCAATGTCCACACTCCCTCCCTCCTATCTATAGGTTTAACATTTAAAAAATGGATTTCACTTTTGCAATGACCTGTTACAGAGAGTGTCATAAGTCAAAAATTACTTTGAACAAGTGTATTTATCAAATATTTAACACACAAGCCTCAGAAGACCACAGCTTCACATACCAGAAACCAAATAGAAGAAATCCCTGTCAACCCCTCCCCCAGGTATAGTGTATAGTGTATGGTGGTCAATAAATATGTTGCTGCTCTGTTCACTGAAACATTGTATTTTGTATGGGAGACATATTTATTAGTACTACAGGTAATGTTCAATCCTGCAAATTGCATATGACTGAGGTATGAAATAAAAACATGGGTGAATAGTAGACGCATATGAATCTGAAACAATTGGTTTGGTTTCTGAGGACTCTTCCCTAGGTTATAGAAAAATTACTAAGGAAAGTTCATCCATGAAGCTTGCAATGATGGGACTACCCAAATGTATGGAGTTTCTGTGATTTGAACCACTGTCCACCTTAAACTAAGGTGAGGCAACTCGTTGCACTATTGACCTACTCAGAATTCCAACCAAGGCCTCCAATGGTGAAAGCTAAGTGTTTAAACTCCCTTCACCACCTATATCCTGGACTTTGGAATTTAAAAGATGTTCGTTGACTCCATCTCCGATTATTTGTTCTAAGAGGGGTCACTAACACCTTGGTATGAATTGCTGTGGAATGACCCTGATGCATTACTACTGCAAGATCCATTATTTGTTTGACAAAGCACATTGAAGAGGCAGTAAAGCAGAGATATTTATAACCCTCTTCAATGTCACAGCCACAAGTCTTTACAAATCACAGCAATCCATCACAACATGTCAGTTTTGCAACCATGTTTTGGTCTCTCTTTTGAGTGACCTCTCTGTGAATCAAATAAACTCACTCCCAGGCCATAACAATCCCTAATGACGATGTAGCATCACATTAACTATACTCTCTCACTATACGTAATAGCTGTGTACACAAAAGTATTGCAGAAAGAAAATATCTATGGGCAACTGAAGGATGACCTAGTTTGATTCCCCATCAGGTTTTACATCTTTTCCTCAAAAGAAGAAATCAGGATTTTAGCAGGATGGATAAAATCTATTCCATCTCTCAACGAAACCTCAATATTTAAGTGCCAATATATCAGTTGAAAACAGATGTTTACAGCAATACAATGGAAACACACCTAAGCTGTATCTCAGATACATTGACAACATCTTTGGAATTTCAACTAAACCTTGTGAAGATTTAAAACACTTCATTCAGTCTGTAACAAATTTCCACCCAGCTCTGGAACAGGAAACATCTCAGAAATGGGTTCCAGTATATCACTGGTAGACATCTCAATACCTTTGAATTCCACCATTAACACTACTATCTACTACAAACCAACTGATTCTCATTTGTATCTGTGGTATGACTCCTCACACTCTAATGCTTGCCGTGACTCGATTCCCTATTCCCAACTTTTATGGCGATTTGTAACTGTAGTGATTATTAAGACTTGATTGCGCATTTCTAATATAAACAGCCAGGGTGCTTAACTTACTGTATTAAAGTAAACAACATGCACATAACAGAATTCCTCTGGTCCTCCCCTATCACCCTACCAACAGAGAAATACAGATCATGATGCAAAGAAACTTAAATTGTACAGCAAGGCCCATCTATAGCACCTATTATCAAGACTCCCCCACTGATTTCATATAGAAGAGATAAGAATCTAAGGGACTATGTAGTCCACAGTGAGATTCGTCCTTCTGGGGAACTTTTAAAAGTTTTAAAAGTTTTCCAGTAGCACATTTCCAGTAGCCCAACATTTCATCAATGACAGTCACACTGCTGAACACATCACCATCTGTGGGATCAGTCAGCGCTATAGAACAAATGCTGTTCGGAAACACAGGGAACGTGACTCTTTTCAAACTTGGAACCTCTTGGAATTAACATTCTCCATAGAACTGTTGAAAAATAACACATTTTCTGCACTGTGTTTACCTTTCTTTCTACACAGCTAAAGAAGAGCTTTTGTCCGAAATGTCCTGAAATAAATGTTTTTTGTAATCATTTAAACCTTTTGTGTACAAATGCCTCCTTTCAAACCTATATTCTGTTTATATCACAAGTATATTTTTTAAATAAAAAGCAACAACATGTGTGCATTTTTTTTTATATTAAATCAATTAATTCAGGAATTATTTTACCAGGCAGATCTTTATTTTCATTGTCAACAGACTGCTTTGACGCAGATTCATTTCGAAACCTGTTTATGGCCTCTTTGCAACCTTGCAGTCTTTTAACACCACCGGATTGGAATGCAAGCATAGACGCATTAGAAACTAGTCCTGGTGAGCAACATTTTATCCCAAGCTTGTGGTATGTGTGTGTGTGTGTATATATATACTGTATATACAGTATATATTAGGGCTGCCAAGTGATTAAAAAAATTAAAATCGCGATTAAAAAAATGAATTTTAATCTCAGTATTAATCTTGCATATTAAATTGATACAATTACTATATCCATGTAATTTAAATTTGTTGTATTACTTATGCTATTATTATCCTTATCTGTAAATAAAATTGTTTAAAATGTATTTATTTAACCAGGAAATTTACCCACTGAGACAGGCTCAAGACACAGCAATGTGATTAATTGACAGCACTAATATATATATATATATATATATATATATATATATATATATATATATATATATATATATATATATATATATATATATAAAGAACATAATAAAGGTTACAAACGAGAGGAGGCCATTCGGCCCATCTTGCTCATGTGGTTGTTAGTACAGTAGCTTATCGATCCCAGAATCTCATCAAGCAGCTTCTTGAAGGATCCCAGGGTGTCAGCCTCAACTACATTACTGGGGAGTTGGTTCCAGACCCTCACAATTCTGTGTAAAAAAAAGTGCCTCCTATTTTCTGTTCTGAATGCCCCTTTATCTAATCTCCATTTGTGACCCCTGGTCATTGTTTATTTTTTCAGGTCGAAAAAGTCCCCTGGGTTGACATTTCAACACCTTTTAGAATTTTAAATGCTTGAATCAGATCGCCTCGTAGTCTTCTTTGTTCAAGACTGAACAGATTCCAATCTTTGAGCCTGTCTGCATACGACATGCCTTTTAAACCCGGGATAATTCTGGTTGCTCTTCTTTGCACTCTTTCTAGAGCAGCAATATCCTTTTTGTAGCGAGGTGACCAGAACTGAACACAATATTCTAGATGAGGTCTTACTAATGCATTGTAAAGTTTTAACATTACTTCCCTTGATTTAAATTCAACACTTTTCACTACATATCCGAGCATTTTGTTGGCCTTTTTTTTATTACTTCCCCATATTGTCTAGATGAAGACATTTCTGTGTCAACATAAATTCCTAGATCTTTATCATAGATTCCTTCTTCAATTTCAGTATCTCCTTTATGGTATTTATAATGGACATTTGTATTGCCTGCGTGCAGTACCTTACACTTTTCTATATTAAATGTCATTTGCCATGTGTCTGCCCAGTTCTGAATGCTGTCTAGATCATTTTGAATGACCTTTGCTGCTGCAACGGTGTTTGCCACTCCTCTTATTTTTGTGTTGTCTGCAAATTTAACAAGTTTGTTTACTATACCAGAATCTAAGTCATTAATGTAGATTAGGAAGAGCAGAGGACCTAATACTGATCCATGTGGTACTCCACTGGTTACCTCGCTCCATTTTGAGGTTTCTCCTCTAATCAGTACTTTCTGTTTTCTACAAATTAACCCCTCCCTAATCCATGTGCATGCATTTCCTTGAATCCCTACTGCGCTCAGTTTGAGAATTAATCTTTTATGCGGGACTTTGTCAGAAGTGTTCTGGAAATCTAAATAAACCATGTCATATGCTTTGCAATTATCCACTGTCGATGTTGCAGCCTCCAAAAAAAAAAATCAAGTAGGTTAGTTAGACACGATCTCCCTTTCCTAAAACCATGCTGACGGTCTCCCAGGATACTGTTACAATATAGGTAATTTGGATGTTATTATTGTTTCCATAAGTTTACATTTAATAGGATTATTGGTCTGTAGTTACCTGGTTGGGTTTTGTCTCCCTTTTTGTGGATCGGAATTACGTTTGCAATTCTCCAGTCTGTCTGTGCAACCCCTGTCTCAAGAGACTGTTGCATGATCTTAGTCTCTCAGAATATTTTTTTTAATTGATCTATTAAACCATTTAGGCCATTTTGTTGTAGATTTGGATGTGTCTATTTTTGGGATGTATTTGTTTTGCGCCTCTAGTACTACATTTTTGAAAAATAGCCATCCTTTCTCTGTGGATGTTTTCTCTATTTTAAAAAAACTGTAAATTCTTTCTAAAATAAACATCAATATTAATCATCAATTTGGAAAAAAAATTTAAATCGAATAGTAGCAAGCCTACTTATAAGAAAAGATTTCAGTTTGTGTTTAATTAAAGAACTCCGCAATTTTTTGTTTCCGTGATTCCCTTCATTAATAAAGCACCTTAACATATAAAAGAAACCAAAATAAAATGTTATTGCCATTGTTATTTAATTATATATATATATATATATATATATATATATATATACACACACACACACACACACACACACACACACACACACACACACACTACCGGTCAAAAGTTTTAGAACACCCCAATTTTTCCAGTTTTTATTGAAATTTAAGCAGTTCAAGTCCAGTGAATAACCTGAAATGGTACAAAGGTAAGCGTTAAAGTGCCAGAGGTTAAAAAAAAAAGTTTAGGTTACCAAAAACTGAAAAATAATGTACATTTCAGAGTTATACAAAAAGGCCTTTTTCAGGGAACAAGTAATGGGTTAACAACTTACAGCTGTTCTGCAGCAATGGAAGTAAATTAAGCCTTGAAAGTTGATGTTAACAATTCCTACAGGTGTCCCAACTTTTGTTGATTACTTACAAACTCTGTCTGTATAAAAGCAGTGTTGGAACAGACTGTGTTACTACACCCTCTTAACCCTTTGCGGTCCATTGTCGGATATATATATTTTAAGGTGCTTTATTTTAAAGTAACTTAATGCCTGGAAATGTTTAAACAGGAAGTTTCACATACAAACAGCTAGTTGAATCTACTCCAGTGAGAGGCATGTGTAAAACAACAGGCACAAACTGAAGTCGTAAATCAAGGCAAAGCGTGAAACTCCGATATTATAATTAGATTCGTACATTTGCATATGAAAAGTAGTTTAAAACGAACAGTTGTAACTAAACTACCGCAGCAGGGATGAAACTAAGTTAGGGGAGTGAAAATTACTTTAATACATCGCGGGTAGGTCTACGAAGGCACAAAAACCTACAAAATGTCAAGATAGGAAAGAAAAATCAATGATACATACAGCCCAGTATGTCAGTAATAGCCGTGAAAACAAAACTACAGATATCAGTATCATAAAAAAGTTCACAGTATGTAAATGTGACCTGGAAGTGTGAGAGAAACAGACTGGATTTGCATCCCTGAGGTTCCAAATGCAATTACATTTTGGTCAAATCACAGAAAAGGGGGGAGGGTCTACTGCTAGAAACTTAACATATTGCCTGATTTTTCATCTTAAAACAACAGTAATATAAAATCATTTATTTAACCTTTTACTGTTAGCAGCATCTATTCGTGTTTCTTTTGACTGTGTAGAAATAATTTAAGAAGTGTTGGAAAGAGACTCAGACCCTAAATCAGGGGTAGCACGTTGTAGCTATTTTTTCAACACCCAACAACACATTACTGTCCATGTAAATTGAATGTTGTTGTTTTTTTTTTTTTTTTTGTCCAGAATTACCTCATATGTACAGGTTTCCATTCCAAAAAATAACATTTTAGGGTTAAAAAGACTAATAGTTAGTTCAGCACTACATCTATTGCATATGGGCATGTGTGGTGGGGTGCCCTGCCCCTGTGCATATTTTTTTGTTTTATGTTTAATGTGGTATGCTATTGTTGGTGTGTATGTATTGGTGCATGGGGTATAATGTGGGCTATATAGCACAAGTGATTTAAAATGTATATTTCTATTCAAGCATGGGATTGCACAATCACTTCACGTGCAGGTAAAATGTGTATTAGTATTTGGGCACGGGGAGTGCACAAAGTAGTTCACGTGCAGACTTTGTTGAGATTCAATTGAATGATTAGCAATCGAGTCTCGGTACAGCTGCATAAAAGAGTCAGTGTTTCACACACAGGGTTGGTGTGTTCAGGGAGAAAAAACGGGTAACGAAATTAAAAATAATAACAATTGCTATTCGTGCTGGAGGACCAGCATAATACTTGTTGTGGGGTTAGTTCAGTGGTTTTTGCTTGTCTGTTTATTTTGGCCAATGTGCCGTTTTGTTTGTTCTGTGTTTTGTTTTGTGTTTAAATATTTTATTTATAATAAACATGCGCACTGCACGATTGTGTCCATTACTTCCTGGCCTGTTGTTACCACATGGGTCATCATATCACAGCATGGCATTCCACATTCAAATCCTTAATTAGTGCAGTGTGTAACATACAGTTTTGTCTGTGCTGGTCATAGTTAATAAACATGCGTGTGTTCCAAACAAAGACATCTACTTCCCCAGTTAGATCAATGACACTTATCCAAATGTGTAATTTAAATGAAATTGTAAAAAAAAAAAATACATAAGTAAATAAATAATAAAACAAAAATTATATTATATATATATATATATATATATATTTTTTTTTTTTACAATTTCTGATTTAAACATGAGAGGATTAGGTTATTGTCACATCTAAGCAAACAACTCACATAATATCACAATATATAGTTGGATTGACTAGGATATAGTACAATCCAATGTATTACATTTCTCCAACAACAATACTGAGCTACTTAATCCCACAAAACAAGACTTCTGTCTTTTTCAATTTAATCCACCTGACAAATTCTTTCATATTTAAAAAAAAAAAAGAAAAGCCTTTGAATGAATGCTGTGTCAGTAGCTAAAAACAGTAGAGCTTGTCTAATTAGGACAGCAAATATTTATTGCACTTTTCCTGCCTGCCCAGTGTCACCTCATGTTGAAAATAATAATAAAAGGAAAGTCTGGCAGTAGTGACGTATACCTCTAAAGAAGTGATGGCCACAGACCAAATTTCAAATGGCCTTTTTTAATTGGCACTACGATGATTAATAGGTGCTGTCGTTTAAACTCCAGGCACACTCATTAATGGCCAGTGTGAAGTCCAGACACTGTGGTGACCATTACCGGTAAACAATTACAGGAACACATGACATGCTGAAGATATATTGTAAGCCCTCCAAAATCAAAGTGCACACAAGCTGATTTTATCTCAGTCCAACAACTGATTGCATGCAACTACCAGAGGTATGAAAGGGATGTTCTATAAGTTCAAGCTGTACAATTGGATTGAGCTGATCCAAAAACAGAATGTGTGCAGATGACATCAAAGTGGCTCCAGTACTCTACCATTCTCTGACAACATAAAAGTAAATGATCATTTTATTTTTAAGAAGCATTATAATCATTCCAAACCCGCATTATCTGTTCCAAAGAAAAAGTAGGGATTCTTTCTTGCCTGTGCTTTAAAATATGAAAGAGAAGGAAAGTCCACTAGGATTAGCAGACAGCCATATAGCCACATTTTGTTTGAATTTATTACTACCACATTTGGCAAGTCTCAAATCCTTCTAAAACAAAAAGCAAAACAAATACATATCGCCCATCCAGACACGAACATGCACACATATATCTGTTAACTTGCTTACCGTCATTTGGATCCATCAAAAACCCAATGACTTACAACAATGTACTGAACAAATATGTATATTCAGTACAGAATATAATTAGAATATGGCACAAAACCTTGTATAAAAGACTTCAGCAAATATATAATGATAAATGTTGCATTTCTTTATTTGTTAATGTATGCAAAACAGCTACACTACTGCTGTAAGACTTTGCACAGATTGAACAGCTCATGCACATTATATATATATATATATATATACGAGAGAGAGAGAGAGAGAGAGAGAGAGAGAGAATAATAGTGGTCTTCAGTGAGCTAAAGAAATATTTTCATCTAGGGTTTCTGTGACGTCATAAATTACGAGACTGAAGGTCGAGTAATTTATAAACTGTCACAGAAACCCGAGATGGAATTGTTTTCCTGTAACTCACTGAAGAGGCCCATCTATTATTTTTTTTATAATACATGGATAACCTTGTGATGCTAATATTAAAGAAGACGAGGTTCAGCTGTACAGTTCGTTTTTTTCTACAAGTGTTTCAGTGCTGTACAGACGTTCTATGTCGTTATCCGTTTCTCCAGTTTTTCTGAGAGATACAAATGTACCAGCTTTACATCTTTTAACATATTCTCATTTTGTTGATCATTAATGAACATTTCTGTACTGTGGGTGTTGTCAAGTGATTGAAAACAAGATATTTTGTGTTTGAATTGAAAGTGATGGTCTCGAGGAGTCGAAAGGGTAAAAATTCAAGTATATTTTCCTCTAGAGGAATTATCACTTTTTGACATCACTACTGTGGTATTATGCCTTTTTTTCAAATTTGGTCAGGATGCAGATATAGCCTTGATCCATCCATCCATCCATCCATATATATATATATATATATATATATATATATATATATATATATAGAGAGAGAGAGAGAGAGAGAGAGAGAGAGAGAGAGAGAGAGAGAGAGAGAGAGATAGTTATCAAGTTATTGACTAATATAGAATGTTAATCCATGATAGAAATCTTCAAAACCTAATATTTATTTTCTAATTTTAGAGATGCAAAACCAAATTATACAAAAATGTATGTATTCAGCATTTATATATATATATATATATATATATATATATATATATATATATATATCACTGCTATAATGATGGGTTAGGCAAGTCATGAAAATCTCCACTAAGGTACTATATTGACAGATGAAGAATAGCATTGTCAGAGAAAAATATGCTGTTTACTTGTTGTTTATTTATGGAGTCTTAATTTAGCAGCCCTTAGAGAGACACAGGACCATGCAAAAACAATTCTATATAAGCTAGACTGCATGAGAATGCTATTTTTGAGTTTCAATACTTGGTTATTATTGAAATCACTTTAATAAAAAAAATATATATATATATATATATATATATATATATATATATAATGTACAAACACACACTGTATATATGAACACATTTTCTCTGTAGCACTGGGTGTGCAAATAGGCTAAGCAGTGAAGAGGTTAAATCAGACAGGAATAAGACTTTAGAAACAGCAATAATGACCAGATTTGCATATTCTTTAATCCTTGACTGTCTAGATGTTCCTTGTTGTGTAAATATAATAGAGTTGGCACAATCAATACTATTTACAGAAAACACACACTGCAGCTCAGCTGTGCTTCCGTTTGGATGAGAACCTTGGAGATGCCAGATGGGCATTTATTGTCAATTTTAGGCTCTAATATGATAGCATATAGATTCAAGCTTCACCTGTTTAAAAAATACAATACTTGGATACTCTGTCTAAGGACAAAGAGATCGGAAACTGTATTTTCAAAACTTAATCAATAGCACTAGTAAGCCAATGTTGTTGCCAATTTAATACATATTTTCAATTGTCAACCCTGAACAGATTTTAAGCTTCATTTAATGACTTCCTTTGTGTACTACCAAGGAATAGAGGAGTGAGGAAGGAAAGTTTTGTTGTGTACTTGATCAAGGCCCTTCATGAAGATGAGAATTTTAATTAATGTAAATCTTGACAGACACAGCATCAGTGACCACACTATGAATTGTGAATTCAAACGCCTACTGGCAAATACTGTATGTACTATAAAATACTGTATTATAGCCAGTCAACACATCTACACCATCCAGCCATTTGGAGAAGCCCTGAGAACTTGGTTGCCTCCCTTTCAAACAATAACAGCTGCAACTCAGTGAGGCATAGATTCCACTTGTGATTGCTTCTATACTCTTATCCTTTTGTCCCTATACAATTTTTTATTTCTAACTCACCCAGTCCATTGAAGTAATCCTTTTCCCATTTAAGGCATACTGTATTGCTGTAACAAGAGGTTTCCTGAGTGGTACAACACTGTGCGTACTCTACCTGATGTGTGTACTGCTCTGTTGATTGTGTTTTGCTCATTATTTTCATTGAAGGAATTATGCTGCTGATGGAGCAGCATCCAACAGCATACAGACCACTCAGCATTTGTTTTTGAAGACATGTGATACAATAGTTCTTCAATGTACCCAGATGAAATTGCAAACACAGAAACAGATGCACCAACCAGTTTGGCACTAATAATCAGGCCCTTTACAAATACACTGAAGTCAATCAAAGCTACTCGATTGAGACTGGGAGACCTGAGGCTGCCCTGGCGGTTTATGCAAGCCACCACTGTAGTGTTGTCCGTACGGACAAGCACATGTCGCCCTTGAACCTCCTGCAAAACATTTTGCAAGCTCATATAAACTGCCTGCAGTTCCAAACGACTGATAGGCCAGGGCACTTGCAGAAGCTCTGCCGACAAAGAGAGCTTAACCGCAGGGGATATTATGTCTGACTCCATCTCCTCAGAAGTGAACGCCAGCTCATGTTCGCCCACCTCCTCCATCATCCTGCTGCCACTCTGTTCTTGTAGCCCAAGGGGACGGTGGGGAGGCGGCTTCCTACGTGGGCTCTTTCCCCGGCCACATCGCCTGCTCTCTCTTCGCACAGAGCTAAGTGGAGAGGACACAGCCACCTCTTTCACAGAGGGAGATGGAGAAGCGCACTGTCCTGGTGTAATGGACACTGAGCTCTCTGTAGAGCTGCAAGACACCCACTTCTCCAGCGTGTGCTTAGAGAAACTTGCACAAAACTCGCAGAAACTGCAGTTAGTTAGTGCCTCTATGGCATACTCTGGCCCCAGGGAGGAACAGCATCTGCAGTGTTTACCCTCAACCCTCAGACTGGCCTTGCATAAGTCACAGGGACAAAAACCAGGCATGATGCAAGTAGCAAAGCAGTCTACAGTAATGTTCAACTGCTGCCTCAGTCTGCTCAAACAGTCACAGGGAGAGTCAAGAACCGAACTGAGTACTGGACCAGGGATGGTACCAGGATTTTTTTTTTTTTTTTAATTGTCAATCACCATCTGGCCACATTCTATCCTTTTTCCATTCTTTAATCAATTAAACAATTAAACAATGTGGCTGTGCAAACAGTGGCCATCTTGACTCCCGGTTGTTTGCCCCATACCCAAGCCAAGATGTCTGCCAGCTACAAAACACACACGGACACACACACACACACACGTGCAGAGCCTCTGCTCTGCCACAACATCATAGTGAAAAATGTAAACCGGCACCACCACACAGAATAAAAATGTATCTGTAGGTATTTTTATTTGAATTATTCATATTAAAACATTCTGCATAAATCACATTTCCCCCCTTTTACCCATTAACAAAGTGAAGTGCAGATCATGTAGCCAATTTTGCACACCGACTACTTTATAAAATAATTATTTTCATCACTGGATGCTATCTCCGGGATCAGAATCCCAAATATCCCAATTGCTGAGAATTATTATTATTATTATTATTATTATATTTCTTAGCAGACACCCTTATCCAGGGCAACTTACAGTCGTAAACAAATACATTTCAAGAGGTATTCAGATGGACCAACTTTGGAGAGAAAGGAACTTTAATGGGTGCAAACCGAGGGTTAAGTGTCCAAGAGCCTCTGAGAAAATGGCTTGGCACACGGTTGACATGAATCTTTGCTTGTTGTTGGAGAAATTAAGTGGAACAGAAGAATGGAAACTGGATAAGTTTGGGGAAACCATCTACACTTATGGGTGCGAGAGGTTTGGAGTAGAAGGCGACAAATAACTAAGATTCCAGGAAAGTCTGGAGATTGAATGCCTGACTAGAGAAAGGAGGCAACTGAAGAAGAAGTGTAAGGCTGAAGAAATCCAGAAGGAAGCTCATGGTCTTCTGCAAAATGATATAAAACAGAAGCTTCCGAAATTGTGCAAAGCGGAGTGTCTACGAAAACATTGTAAAAAGAAGGAGCATGCAAGTACCAGCTTTTATAAATATCAGTTCAAGTTTGTGAAGAACTTATTTACCAGTGAAATGAATGGTATACTTACAGCAACTAAGACTAAAAGAGTTTGAGAAATATCTTGAAGAGACACACTAATCCAAAAAGTTGGATGCATGTGTCAGTTCCCTATGATATTCCACCTATTTGTCCACCGAAATATCAAAAAAAAGACTCATCTTTAAGTGGAAGGAGGTGGAGCATGTCAAGAAGAAAATGGTGTACCATTTACAAGGGTTCTAAGAATCTTGTGGAGGTTGATGGAGGTAGCGTGAGAAAAACAGGTAGTCATAAGAGCAAGGCGCAGTAGGGGTGGATAAGATGTTCGATGTTCATCAATGAAAAGGAATGGATGGCTAATGTAAGTGATGGAGCAAGTTAATATCAATGAAAAGGATTGAATGGCTAAGGTAGATAAACTGGGACGGGTTGCATCAGGGATGTAGGGGTGCTGACATGCCAGCATCACTGTTGAATCTTCCCAAGGTGTTGTGGACTAGTCAACGAAACACTGAGGATAGAGGTGCCCACTGGACGACCCCTTCAAAGTGCCCCACCCAGTCCATCCCAGACGGTTACAATGCTGAGACATTACTTTGGTTGATCCCTGGTGCCAGCATTACCGCCGTTGTGTGTGCTGATGCACCAAAGAGATTGCAATTGGCTCATCCCTGCAACCAGCATTACACTTCAGCCATCAATAGGAAATCCACGTTACCTGGAAAAGCACTGGAGGCTCATATCTTACTTCAGTGTGTGCAGATGTTGCAGCAAGGTTACACCTTGGTTGCTCCCCACCACAACTATCTCATTTTATCTTGGTGAAAGCCAAGCAATATTAGCATGAAGTAAATGCCAGCTACACTCATGCAATACAAATCTGTAAATTTGGGTATGGATGGGCTTACATTACAAAAGAGAAAATGATATCATTGGTTGTTCCTGGTTTCCAACAGTATAGATACTAGTGAACATTCTTTATATATTGTGACAGAGAAAGAATGAATCTTGGTTATAAATCTCCCTCCCGACCTGTGAGGGTGCTTTGTAACGGGAGCAGTGTGCCGTGGACTGGATGGTTTGGCAATTCATTCCAGGGAAAGGTGGAAGTTGGATATCTAGAAAGGGGGCGGAGCCACAGTACACCAGGTCATCACCCCAGCCCAGAGACGATGTGGCAGTTGCAGACTGGAGGAAAAGTGATTGCACTCGCTAACCAAGGGGGCATGGCTGAAGATACAAAAGGGGATGTGGCAAAGCAAACTGTTCCTTTGTTATGGTTGCAAGAGAACCACTGAAGGACTGTAAAGTAACCGTGAGTGTTTTGTGTTTGTTTGTTTTGTCATTCTAATCGTACTCGTTTGTTCTTGTTAGATGGCTAACACATACGAGAGCTGTCGCTAAAGGCCAGCACCAACCCAGACTGCACTGCACTACTGTTCACGAAGAAATTGTATTTCACCACTTGCACTTATAGCACTCACTCTGGACTTGTGATCATGTTTGTGTTCTGTGTGTGTTTATACTGTGTTTATTATTTCGGGACTGAACCCCGAGGTTTCACTGTGCAGTACACATTGTATTGCCAGGGATTATTATTTACAGTCACGAAACAAAACAGGGATTATAAAAACAAATAAAGGATTTTTGGACCGTGAACTTTGTTGTCTGTCATCTGTTTAAGTATTGCATCACATCTACACCTGTGCACTGCAAAGCACTTTGCCACACACGAGATTATATATATATATATATATATATATATATATATATATATATATATATATATATTATATATATATATATACATATATACTATATATAATATATATATATATATATATATATATATATATATATATATATATATATATATATAATATATATATATATATATATATATATATTGTAACACATCAGGGAGGGGGTTAGTGTCCTCCCTGAAGAAAACATGTGCGAATGCACATTTTGTTTAATTGTTTTATTGTTTATTTGTTAATTATCACCCGCACCTGAGCGGTATTGTAAATTAATGCCAGGCGCGGGGTATCTGAGACGTGCAGCTTGGCTGCACGGGGCTGCTGAGTAGAAGGAGACAGAAGACGTGCTCTGTTTCCGAGCAGTCCTGAGTAAGTGCTGTGTGTAGTTGTAGGGTTTTTATGACAGGTAAACGGCTTAGCCGTCCTGCGAGCTAGTCAGGGACCTGCATAAAACGTGTAGTAAGTGCTCCAAATCGGAGTTAGGTGTTTGTTTATGTTTTGTTTATTTTTGTGTGTTTATTAAAAATTAGCGCAACCGCGCTTAAAAACTCAATTTCTTGTGTTGGGTCGTATTTTTAAAGGGGCAACGAACCCGTGTGAGTGCCGGGCCGTTACAATATATATACACACACACACACATACATACATACACACACACTTTCTTTTTACCTGCAGTCAGAAATTCACTGCAATCTTTTAGTTAAAAAAGTTAAATTAAGGGCCCAATGTGTCTCACCCTAAATCTAGTAACCCTAGTAAAGTGCTATGGAAAAGCAAAGTGGCTTTTCTCTCAGTTCTCTGGTTCATATCTGATTTAAACTGTTCAGCTTCAGCAGTGTAATTTTAGAAAAGGTCTCCAGCTTAAAATTATATTGAAAATGAAAATGATGTCTGGGTATCTTGCTGACAAGAAAGTGTTTCAAAGGACTAGGAGAGAGGTTTGACTGGATAGCAAAATGGAAATGAAGACATAAAACGTCTCATTCATCGTAATTCTGTAGAAAAGTTGCAAAAAAAAAAGGCATTTAACATGTGCTAATCTTATGTAATAAATTAAACACTGAAGTTTGCACCTTAATGCTGTGAAGCAATGACTAAAGTAAAGTAACAGATCATTTTAATCTTAATAGCATCAGTATGATAAATTTCCATCCTAGTGCAGATTATGACCTTCTACGGTACCAGGATGGACCAGCACAATATTGCACTGGCCTTTTCTTGTTATGAATGCCTTTCAGACAGCATGTATGGAAATTTAAAGATGCAATTATCTGTGGTTGCATGACACTTTGTCACTTTTAATCAATTATAAAAAGATAACTGAAAATGTTTTCCCAGGCTCATGGAACAATATTAGTGGCATGAATAATTTATTGCCATATAAATCACCTCATTTAAATGCAGTGCACTCCTTTCTACTCCTTTTGGTTTATCACTGAATCCTTTTGAATATGAACTTCACATTTAAATTGTTGGGGAGTTTTTTTGGAGATGTTAAACAGTTTTTTCCCCCTCAAATACTAGACAGTATTACAGTTATACAGACAGTATTATAGTTCAATCCTATTTTCTATATGTGCACTTGTAATGGTAGGGAATCAACTCTACTTGCAGGGGTTCATAATACCAGAATTACATATAATGAAGGTTAGTATCAAATCAGATTCACACTTTTGTACCATCCTTTTCTTCTTAAACAGCTAAAGCCACATCAGTTTAAACCAGCAGCAAATGCTTTCACCACTTCATATATTCAACATGTTTTTGTTTTATTATTGCAATAAGGTGTAATTATTGTATGAATGCCAATATAAAATGATTAATGCAGTGGGTATCATAGTTTTCGTAGTATAACACGCAACCATTTGCAAAATATTGAGGATGATGAACAGGGGTGTGCAGAATGCATCGATGCGTGTTATCTATCATTTGTTTTTCATAATTGCTGCTTTTCCCGTCAATGCGCACAGGAGCGCACATATCACGCTCAGTTCTGTGACCGAGATGAAAGCAGATGAAGCCACCACTAAAACTTTAATAATATTGAAATATACAGGCTTCCTGAAAAGCTTGTGAGAGCTATTGGTAGTGGAATGCAGTATTTAATCAAAATACTGTATACAAATTTCTGCAACCAATGACATAGTAAAAACAAATGCATTTGTGTGCAATGTTTTATTTTTGCAAATACCATATTGTTTACTATTAATGTCCACTACATTATAGTAGTAACACCTGGAACATGTGGATTAAAGTATTTAAGATTTATTTAAGATATACTAAATTAAAAATGCATCAACTGAAATATATTTCACAGTATAGAATTTGTATAAAATGCATAATGTAACAAAACAATACAAGACTGTGACAGGCTGACCGGGGTAAGGAGACTCAGAGTCAGGATGTGCAGGGAAAATAAAAGACTTTTAATTAAACAAAATACACAAAACAAAAGGCACGATGGCCAACCAAAAAGACAAACACAAAAACAGGCTTTAAACTCGAACTATCCAAAAAGAACCACTCACTCTCTCACACAGATCTTCTCACTTTCACAAACACTCACCAACTAACATACCCAACCACTCCCTTTTATACAGATGCCTGGGCTAATTGGGCAATTCACACCTCATTAGCCCAGGCACATTCCACACATTCCTCACACAAACTCACTCACTGACCCACACCCCAAAGTCACTCATATCCATCCATAACCAATACAAAAACACAAAAACACCACAAAATAGGCCGCACCCCATCACAAAGACTTGTACAAATTAATATACATTGTAAAAATATTATTCATAACAATTAGTGTGACACTTTTTTTTTTTAAAGTTCATTTTAAATATATGAACTATATTTCACATTTAAGTAAAAGTTTATTTCATTTCTTTAAAAGTTTGATTATATCAGTACAAACTCAGATACAGCTGACTGTCACATGACAGACCTACTAAAGTACTTCAGAAAAAAAAGCTGAACCTAGTCATTTAAATATAATAGTTTATCGAATATTAAAGGATTAGAAATAACAGTGTTTTGATTACATAACTTTATATAAATGTAAAATCCAATACTATTTTGCAGGGACTTTTTTATGTTTTATTTAATTATTTCTACCAACAACGTTGGAAAAAAGTCTTTGAGAACAACTATAGCCCATAGGGTTTAGATTTGGTAAAACAGGGGCAGCATATCCATATGTCTGGGTTACAGTTTATACTTGCTGTACTATATGGTTAACAGCAAGGACAATACCTGCCTACCCTGCACAAAATGAACCACAATTTGTTTAAAATAACAACATCTGTAAAGTAAAATAAATACATATGGTGAAGCCTAATCCATCTTGCTTCAGTGCTGACGCACATATCTAACACACAGAGTTTTCAGGCTGTTAAATAACTGACACATTTTCTTTTGTATACAAGAATAACAAAGGCACACATTATCAGATCAATTTGGATACTTCTGATCGAATGAAGGCATACATACACACACACATACATAAACATTCATACAAAATGAATAACTTGTTTGTTTGTATAGTATGTGTGTCACTTCTATAAGCTGTTATAAAGGTATGGTATTTTATATTATTTTGTCTGAAAAAAAAGTACAATAGCACAGTAACTGTCTATGGAGTACATGAACAATGTCTACAGTACACTACTTAACAAACACTACTGAGAAAATGAACAATACCTGGAGTACAGAGAGTTAGTAAAAGAAAAAAGAAAAACTGTATCAAAATCGGAATGCATAAAGTTCTCACACACAGCTTTGTCAACTAGAAAATGCAGACTAAAGTCTTGCTGCTTGATGTTGCATGCGGTTCAGAGTTAGCAGATAAGAGAAAAACTGATTTAAATCTGCATCTCATACACAGTCAGGGTACAACAAAACAATAATCATCGAGGTGTGGAAATCAGAGCCAGGAGGAATGAGCGCTGTGGTCCGCTTCATTCCAATGAGCAGCGGTGCACAGCCACCTGCTGCAGGCCAAGGCAGAGGGAAGCATGCTTTGAATGCCATCAATTAAAGAATGGTGCTTCATTAATCTTCTCTGTCAATGTCCCAATGTCCCATTCTGCTGTGCTTGCTGCGTTGCACGCAGTTAGTTGCATATGTTTCAGACAACGTGCGCTCCAGCTGAGTTCAACCTTGGTGTGTTCAAACCCAGGTTCTTAACTGATTATTCTGTCTAATGTGCGGGTTAGAAGCAGTTGTCCAGCACATAGACAAGAATCTTCTACAACTGAATTATACAAATTACTTTTCTAACAATTACTGAAAAATATGCATCTGCCAATATTTAAATGCCATCTCTTTCAAAAGCAATGGGGGTGGGGGTACCCAAACTAAGTGCAGCCACTGTCTGTGCTAATAAATATGCACATAATATAACTAAAACACATAATAATTAACATGCTTCAAGATAAAACCAGAAAACTGACAGAGTAGGTCACATGAAAAACTGCATAATGCACACAGTATGCGGGGCACTTGACCTTTTTGGTAAATAGCTTTGTATTCAAATCAAGATAAGGGCCTAGGTATGGTCTGTCGTATGACTCCTATCCATTAATATCTTTTAATTCTTACTGTGGAATTAATTGTATTCATCCTGCTTTCATTTTTCATTTAGGCATTGGCTCATTTTAGGCCAAAAGGTCCAAATGAGATTTATTTGCCTGTCCATAGCAGGTTTCGGTGTCAGAGTAAAGAGCTATTTAGCATCAGTGGGGTAATTTATTAATATCAGTGGTGGAAGAGTTAGTTATATCTTTTAATTTCATCTCAAATCTCACATATGATTCTCTGACCCTGTTGCAAGTCTTCTTATACGTCTGCTAAACAATGGAATAAGCTGATTTTAACAGGATATGGCATCCTAATGGAAATATTCTTGATGTGCTGTATATTTTTAAGGCAAGATTCAAAATGTTACAGTCTTGTAAGAACAACACGTATGTCCTTCCAGGCCTAGTTTAAAGTCTATTGCGGTCTGGTCAGTAATTCTTGCTTAACAAAGTGTAAAAATAAGAGACACACATGTATGTAAAGGTTACATAATTCTAAATGTCAGGAAAGTATTTCATGTTGCAATAAAACAGGCAGTGCACTTTAGTAGGCCTGCCGGGATTCTAAATAAAATGTCTTAATTGAAAGTATAAATGTTGATATCACAGAGTTGACTTGTATATGCTAAACTTTGTCTGTGGATCAGTTAGACATTGCTGGCAATGCCTTGGCCTGTTAATTTATAAAGATGATATACTTGTACAAAAAATAAAATGGGACGGACTACAATAGGTAATGCACTTTTGTATACAGTAGTTATATTTGAACAAAATATATTATTAGTAAAGCACTGCTTCAATCTGCTGATGTGTTTGCCAAAGAGGACAGACATCTATTACCAAGAAAATGTATATACTATAATACAAATGTTATTTCCCTTTGTCACAATTGGTTACCCTGGCTGATGTGAAACAGGTACTGTAGCTAAAATGGCATTATATAAAGAAGGGAGGGGATTAGCATGCTCACAGCATTCTGAACCTTCTTGGTGTAGTAGCAATCATTTCCATATTATGTTATGTTAATGTGCTGTTTTTTTGGGTTTTTTTTAAAGCAACTTTATCACATAGATATACAAAGGGGGATTTACTTTTAGCCTTTTCACACTTGTTGAGCCGAGCCGAGCCCTCATGGTACGGCTAGTTTCACACTTGTCATTTTGTCGAGCCGAGCCGAGCCGGAACCGTGAAACTCTGGCCTCGCAAGATATCTGGTACTGGCTCGTTGTTGAGCAAGCCTGGGAGCGGGGTTAACTCATAATGTCCGAAACAATAAAGTCTACCAAAAGATTTCACAGGAATTGAGAAATATGGGACTAAACCACAACACGAAACAGTGTTGTGAAAAAAATAAAATAAAACAAACAGGATTACAAAAAACTAAAGATCTTAACAATAAAGCAGGTCAGACAGCAAAAAAAGGAAATGTTATGATTTAATGGACGCAGTTCTTGGTCACAGACCTGCAACGATCGATATGGTCATTTAAAAAAAATACCATATATTAACATTGCATGTATAAAAACAAGTTGTAAAGAAAAATATCTTTAAATATGTTACGTTTAGATTTTGTTTTTAATAGGCCTACTTTAAATTTATTTTTCTGAAGTGTGTACTGACATTTTTCAAATACTATCTGTAACATATTAAAGTTATTATTAGACAGTACGCTGCCACGTTTGTAGCCTACTTTAAATTACTTTACGATTTCAGCTGGAGTGCCTTTAAGTAAGATGACACTGGCTGCAACTCTATTGTCGTTTTCTATACACAAATAAGCTTATCTGATTTGAAAAATGTCATGAACGATACAAGCAACTTCTTACACTACTTGGTTTGATTAAATGAGTAGTACACAACACAATATGAAAGCTGAACATGAATTTCAACAAATAACGGCAACTTTTTAATGAAAAAAATAGTGTAGCCTACTTCAATAGGATTATTAGCCTGCCATATTATATTAAACCAAAACAATAAAAAATAATAACAATCTGGTTCTCTCTTGTCTTTTTCAATGAATATAATTTAATTAAGAGAATAAAAACATACTAAGATAACAACTACCTACCCTAAGTTTAATTAATAGTTTTTGTAGCGGCTTCTGTTGCATCGCTGATAAACCAACTGTTTCAACTGTGGAAACCAATGTTCGTTTTGGGGTACGTATATATATATTTTTTTAATCAATGTCATCCTTCTGGATGTCCTCTGAATGCCTTTTAATTATTATTATTATTTTTTTAAAACCATTTAAATGCTAAACCATAATAAAACATGTATAAAGGCTTTATTATTATTATTATTTGTCCTGCGGTTGCCTTTAATTAATTTGTCTGCACGTACTACTACTATGTATATGATGTAGAGTATGTGAATGTAAACATCTAACACTAGTACGTACAATACTCTTTCAAATAAACGTGTTATGATTTTGAATGTATGGTTCTTAGGACGGTATTATTGTCATTGCTTGCGCCCCGGCACCTCTTTCTTTACAAATTAAGCACTGGCACTGCGGTTTAGTCCCATATCTCTCAATTCCTGTGAAATCTTTTGGTAGACTTTATCGTTTCAGACAGTATGACCTTGTGATCCATTCTCAAAACAAATCCACACCATTTGTGTCCACAGTGCAGCTTCTACTTTGAACAGTAGTGCGAACACACTGGAGCCGCGCTGGGTGGGCTCCGCTTGGTTCCGGCTTGGCTCAGCTCGGTTCGGGTGTGCAGGTTTGAAAAGGCTATTGCTAACTGGACCAGAAGGGTGTAGTACACAGTGCACGTACATACAGAGGGGATTCATAATCATGTAATAATCACACTGTACCTGTTTGGATTTGGATTATAGCCTAATTAAATCTGAAGCATCTATAGGCTAGGATTGTATGATAAAACTTTATTTTGTTCACCATGTAGAGTGTGGCAGACAGACAGGCAGGTACTGTACGGGTCACCATTTTTTTGAACTAGGACACTGAAAAAGAATCATTCAAAAAAAGCAACTAGCAGAAACACCACTTAAGGCAGTGCCTACTGGTCTTTATAGATGTGCTCTGAATGTACTGTACAGTAATTTAAAATTAGAAATATATACACTATAGACAGGTGGTTGTTACATAAAGGTGGCATTTACTGTAATAGTGGGGGGCAGTGTCAACATGGATTGCAATGGCTGCCATGCTGGTTTTATTTATTTTTGGGTTTAAAAACAAATAGCAAAAATCCTGGTAAATGCATTCATTAGGAAAGGAAAGAATTAAGCCTAGCTCGCATCTATATCTCTCAATTAGCATTCATTATAAATTGCATTTCTCTTTGTTCAGCCTTCCCATCCCAGATGACACTTTAAACTGACAGAAGTGTTTCTTCCTCCCTGAATTGCTGTAAATGGTATAATTTACATAGCTGAGTAGGGCTCAAACACCTGTCTCTTCACATGAAAACTTTCATTCTTGGCATCGCATCTTTAACTGCCAAAATATTTGACTCACTAAAAACAAAACACGAAATGTGCATCCCACTGCAGTTGTTGTATTTTGTTTTATGTATTTACAGAACATAATACTGTAAGCAGTTACATGTTATTGTTTTGGTACAAACAGAAAATAATAATAATAAAAAATAGATATTTTCTGAATGGAAATCGTTCTCTCGTTGCACAGTGGTATTAGCTATTCCAGGCTTTACCTTTCACCTGATTCAGCTCATACTGAAGCTTAGAGTGCAATGCAAGTCTTAATTCCATCCCTGTTTGTAGTGGAATATATTCTACTGCATTTGGAACACTTACATTATGTGTAAAGGTGTAGGTGTAAAACATGAACACCATTTGGAAACAAAGGAGTTTACATTTTTCATTAGGTGAGAGTGAATGGAAAGTAGCAAATTATCTTAAAAGAGTGAGGAAGTGTGTGTGCCTGCATCTGAAACTACTTTTAGAGGTAAAATAAGGAATAATAGAGGAAATACTCACCCAGGATTTCAATGGACACTCTTTGTTTATTAACTATTAACAAATAACTTTATAATGTTATTTTACCTGCACATGACAAACAAGTCACTACATGTTTATTAAGTATTAAAAAATGAAACACATTTGTTGTTAAGCCCATTTTGTATGTATTATTTTTTTTCTAGTACAGAAGTACATTCTTTATATAGCATCCAAAATGGGATGCATTTACCTGTTGCTACTAGCAACAATATATTTAAACAGATTCAAAACACAGCTCAGTTCAACAAGGAGTAGACTCCAGTATTGACCAGTGGTGACACCTTGAAGTCCCAGTTTCTACTGTAATTAAAGCAGCTATCAAACAATAAAGTGCATCTACTGAATGCAAAAGGCTGATGTGCTGTTTGACAAGGAAAAAGTCATATAACAAGACTTTACCGTTTGACAGTGTTAAAATGCTAAACAATTTGCATGCACTCAATTGAGCTTAATAGAACTGCTGTCATTTTTTTTTCTTGTAATGGTGCCATATGTGCCCTGAAACGTAAGCTGGCACAGAGAGTAATTGCATGATAATTTATTGGAAGACACCTGTTCAATTTAGCAATAAATAAAAAAAATATATATATCAAGTCTGCCCTTATGTCTTCATATTTTCTGTACCGAATCAACAGTATGAACTTTTAATCACCCCTCCCTTATGCTCAATACAAAGTTGTTTTTTTTTTTCTTTAGTCAGCAGACCCAGTAGCCCTTTACAAAAACATGTAGCCCAGGTTTGTTTTGGAATAATGGAATTCATGTATCATTAAAGGCATCAATTAGCACTCTAATACATTGCATTGAGGGTTTTTAAGGCTTTGTTCTATCTGTACTCTCCCCAGGATTTTAAAACAAAAGAATCCTCCAGTCAGGATATCATCTGGGGTTAACACCAGACAATAATGACAGAAGCTCAATTAATATTATACTAGCCATGATCTACCAGGCTACTGGGAATTTCAACATCTGTTCACACTGTGAGGAAGAAGAAAGCAAGGCTATTGTCGATCCACCATTCCACACAGGTTATTAAAATTGTACTGAGGGGAACTGAGGAATCTGATATAATGAGAGGGGATAGTTTTCATTTTGTTTTCTCTATGCAGGAAAATGGATAGCAGCTGTTTTGCATTGCAAGATGATGCTTTACAAACCTTTGTTTGCAGTAATACAGGATTTAACCACAGGCAGTCAAGGCATTGGCCCAAGGTTTATCTGCAATTGGTGGGGGTCAGTTAGACTAGAGACTTTGAATACCTTGCCCCAAGCTCCATAAACCTTATTTCCACCACTTGTCTAGCAAAACTGAACAAAACAACATTGCAGCATCAGCCCCAACTCACTGAGCAAACTGCAGTGCATTACAAGGAAATGAATCCCTCAAGTGCAATAATATTGTATGTAAAGTATGTGGATATCAAGTAAAAGGTTTCTAGGCCCTTAAAACATAAATATTATATTACCTCATGTCTTTGCTCACTACAACGCACTGTTACACCAATTTAAACTGTTATTCAAGATGCATTTTTGTCTACCTGACAAAAAATCCATGTTCGGATTGCACATATGTAACATGCTGGGCTATCAAAACAAATTAATGAAAGAATCATCAGTACAGTGCACTGCTCCCATTGAAAAATGCTAATTGTCCTGTCTTTGAAGTGTCTTTATTTGCATTACAAACACACAGCTAATTAAAAAAAATGCAACCTTCTGCTTCTATGTGCTGTATTATGTATGCTCAGGAAAACATCAAAAACACTCTCTACAGCCACTGTAAAAATAGAATTGAAATCCTGATCAAAACTATCTTCAATTACTTGGTAATGTACTCTTAATTCTACTGGGGGGGATAATAATAAACTTTCCTAGTGGGTTTCTTTTCTAAGTTGCAATTGCTAGTGCCGGTACAGAACCTGTTCAAGGGATGTGTGCATTCTCTGAAGAACAAAGCATTAATATTCATCTGCTTTGTTCAAAAGGCTTTGTTGCCAGGTTGATTATGTTTAAAACCACCTTTCTATCTTGGGTAGTAAAAGAACTGAGGTTCTTTTGTGATCACAAAAAAACATGTTAATTTGAGATTAGTAAACCAGTGATAATGTTGTTAAAGCTAATAAAAAAGCCTTAGCTATCACTCTTTCTACTACTAATACAGTACATAATAAGTCTATATGTGACAGGATAGCGTCATGGCCCTAGCTGTTATCAACAGGAAGAGACTCAGAGACAAGGAAGCTGCAGTTTAAGCACTAGAGTGCACATTTAATAAACAAAACAACAAATAAACAGGACCAAAAAACACAGCACAAGGGCCAAAATAAAAGGCTCAACACAGGACACTAAGTTGTAGGCTGAGCATTCGCCTTCACTACAGTCACAGGTCACCAAACTCCCTCCACCAGAAAAAGGATGTTTCCTTCCTTTTATACATGTGGCCACTCCCCAATTAGCACCAATTACCTAACTGGGGAATGGCCACATCTGTGATTGCTGGCAGGGACAGATTTAACCCCATCCCTGCCAACTTTACATTCCCACACACACACACACACACACACTATTTATAGCAGCAGGGCTTCTGCCCTGCCACACTATACTATATATGTACTGTATTATAAATGTACAATATATGCTATCATTTTTTAACAGTTTAACGTATTAATAATAAAGAAAACATGTATCAATCATGCTTGAAGAGTTACAGTAACTTATCTTATGTTGTTTTTTTTCTCCTAGCTGAAATAATTAACAACCCCGTGTTTTATGCAAGTACGAAATAGCACGAAATAAAACGAAAATCAACATATAAGACTAAATAAAAATAAATGCAAATATAAAAATAAATAAAATGAAATATGATTATAAAGCAAACATAGAAGGACATTTTTAAATGGGGAGGTTAATACAAAAAATAATTTAAATAAATACTTGCAATGATAGTTGTCAAGGCTAATCCGTTACCATAGATACGGTCTGAAGGGAAACGGAAGCTCTGATTAGCACTTGCGCAGATGTATAATTTGGAGCGAGTCGTTTGGGAATTAAAATTGTGATGGAAGAGAAGAGATGTTTGTTTCTAAAATGCCTAAACCGCGTATAACAATTATACAATGCTGCAAAGAATTTCTCCTGACATCTCTTGGCCAACTGTTTAATCCACTGGAATGTATTGTGAACGTGCCACTGCTGAGGGAAGTGAAAATAAATTATTTTGTGTTGTGATACATGAAACTAAGCAACAGAGTTAACTCAAATATGCAGTTAAGAATAATTTTGAAAGCTCTGTAAATATTATTGACATGCTGTTTGGGCTCAGGTGCCAGAATGCCAGCTTATCCAATACCTTGATTTCTTGTCTCATGTACCCTGTGGTTTCTGTTGATTGTGAATGATTTTTTCCCAAAAGTATTCACTGATTGTGAGTGACAGACAACAAACAATGAAAAAAGAAAACGTAGAGTTCTGTTATTATTATTATTTATTTATTTAGCAGACGCCTTTATCCAAGGCGACTTACAGAGACTAGGGTGTGAACTATGCATCAGCTGCAGAGTCACTTACAATTACGTCTCACCCGAAAGACGGAGCACAAGGAGGTTAAGTGACTTGCTCAGGGTCACACAATGAGTCAGTGGCTGAGGTGGGATTTGAACCGGGGACCTCCTGGTTACAAGCCCCTTTCTTTAACCACTGGACCACACAGCCTCCTGTTGTATGCTTGTGTTTAATTTGAATATTTGTGCCAGATCGAAGCTTAAAAAAAAGGATAATGTTTAATAAAAAATATGTATATAGTTAAAACATGATGTATACTTTGTTTTTATTTATATACAGGTATATCGGTTTGAGTTATTTTATTTATGTGTATCTGTAATAAAACTATTTTTTATTAAAAATAATAATAATTTCACAGGGCTTTACAAATTACTAATACAAGGATAGACCCACAAGGTCCCACATTTACCACTTGAAGCTACAGTATTTTATACATTGACAGTATATCTAAGTAGATTTTTTTTTTGTTGCTTTCTTTCCATACTACTTAACTTCATTAAGACTGCTTCAGTCATTCAACTACATCAGCATATCAGAGTTTTGATTTCCTTTATCTTCTGTTTTAAAACATTAAACACACTGTAGATCTGAGCCTATGGGCTTTGGGACATAAAGCAACCTCTTGAACCTTTATGACTGCTGCTGCTGTATTTCTGCTCATAAATCTGATAAATCATTGAGCATAATACACCTCTAGGTCTGTGTCTCTCAGCTGTGTTGTCCCAACAGATTTTCAGGATTGAAGCTAGTGATAGCCCTGGACTGCTGACAATGAGTTTTATAAAGTCAGCAGCAAGCAGGCACAAAGCAGCTATAGGAAGGCTAAGCAAACAGTGTATTGTTTAAACAAACAACCCAGACCCAACAACACTTGTGGGACTGGCCCTAAATCAATCTCTGCTATTTATGGTCATTGCAGCTTTTTAAAGTGTTTTATATTTGCTGGAAAACTGTGTTTTCTGTAACTCCTTTTACTATAAATGACAAGTAAATCAATAAAGTGCAAATTTACAGAAAATAGTTGTTTAAATCCTTTAGTTTGCAATAACACTTTGCTTTTTGGGCTCTTGATAGGTTTGTCTCCTCTTTGCCTGTTGCCTAAACCCTGATAGTGACAGGACCCATTATTGCCAATTACACCTCAAAGGCATAGGATTAACATACACAAAATACTGCACTTTCAGTGGAACAAAACGGTTTCACATAGTCTTTGTGTTGTGGTATCTTTTTCACTGTCAGGCATGTGAAGGAAATTCTATTTTCCACCACCATTGATCTTAAATTCTGGCTAAAAGGCAAAGCTTTATTTTTGTAACTTCACATAGAGAGCCTTTAGCTACAACGTAGAAATGAGACTGCTGTATAAATAACTGCAAATCAGACACAACCAAGTCAAGCAGACAAACATTGTAGCATTGCACTTTCTAGTTTTACTGTAAAACATCTAGTTTGCAGCAGCACTAATCTTAGGGCTACGTTACCAAAAATATTGAAATTCTCCAAATGAAACTAGGGATCATAGCTTTGCTTTCTTTGTGTCAACACTTGGGCAATGTGTTGGTTAATACATTTGTGAGGGGGGGGGAACAAGCCTGGACACACCGTACCTAAGTAGTTACAGTGCACACACGGCAAGAAGACACTGTTGAACCCATGACATACTGTATCATAAAGAGGCGTTTAATTTAAAGGTTTAACGCAAGGCAGCACTGCATCATTTGCAGGTTCCTTCAGTTGCAGAACAAACAAAAAAATGTGAAACAAATGAAAAAGCAATTAATAATCTTTCACCTCATTAATAATTACCTGAAAATAACGCTAAATGATACATGCTGAAGTACATTCTGCTAAGGCTGATCACAATCAGGTACAGTCAAGACGGATAGCTTCCAATAAGGCACAATTTCAAGGAAGATCCGGAGGCTGTCCGTATTAATTATCAGTTTACACAGCTCATTTCACAGCTCTCTCTTTGCAAGTCACTTAGTCATATGGCAGAGGATAAAGGCGCAGCATAAGGTGTCTATTATTTCAAGTGGGGCAACAGGGCAGACGGGCAGATACTTTAATTTCATGACTGTTTCATTTGCGACCCATGGCATCTGTCTTCTGTTACTGGGAGAAGATGTCAATTAAACTGGAGCAATTAAAAACCGAATGCGAAAAGTTGATTCTTGACGTGCACGGCTCCATTTGCAACTGCGTTTGCAAGTCATGTGGAGGCCTTCAGTGCCTGGGGAATTTGATCCCTGCCACTCAGATGATATTATATGACAAGGTTTGTAATGGTAACCCTTCAACTGCTGTTTTATCTCTTTAATCTGATAAACTTTTAACGGTCAAAAGGGACACAGGCACAGTTTTAAAAGTATCGTATCCTACTGTAACATAAACTTCAGTTGCACTTAAAGCTGACATTAAGTTCCCCTTCACCATTACAGAAACAGTCAAAACAACAACTTTTATGAATACATTAAAAGCTAATGCGCTGGATCTCGTAAAACGCAGCTGCTGCCCTTTCTGATGTGTGTCCTATAAATTGTCAGAGGTGCTTTTCTTCCACTTTTCTTAAACTTCTGTATGTGCCTGCATAATCTGTTTTATATTGGAATCTATAACAATTGTACTGAAAGTATTATGAATCGCTATAAAGACTTAGAAACAAAATCACCAACTGAATAAAAGGGAAACATTTCAAATAAGAACCTTTAACAGGTCTTTGACATTTCATTAGTATTTTGGTGTTAAACATGTTGCATTTTGAAATTGGAAACCAACTGCCCAATATTATCATTAAATAGAATACTTAACCTCAAATCAAAAGCCACTTGCGTCAGCTTTCTGTTTAACACAGAATAGAATATACAGTATAGGTTTGTCACAGCCCTTAGCAAAAACAGTTTCTGCTGGCCTACTTTCTTTTTTTTTGTGCTGTTGCATTGCAAACACCAGCTGCCCATTAAGACACCATTAATGTTATCTTTAAGTGGCCCTGCTCCTGCTTTCTACCTGTTTTGTGAATTCTAATTATGGTGACCGAGTTATCAGTCAGTCAGCAACCCTTCATTAGGATAGGATGGCTCAACAGAGTGGAATAAACCACAATAGCTTGGGGGTCAGCTCCAATTAATGGTTAGAGTACTTTGGCAAACTAGTATCAAACTATAAAACAGCTTCAGGGAAAACACAGTTTGTAATTTGTTATTAAACCATGAACATTTCTAGGATTCCTATAAACCACAGCTACATAAAAAAAAATGAAAGTTTAGTATTTTAATCTATTTAGAAGCCTGTAGTTTCCAGGGGCTGTTTATTATTATTATTATTATTTTTTTCATCCAAATACAATATATAGTGAAGGATTTCACTTGTTTTAGGTTCTTTGGCACCCTTTAAAATCAGACCCAGACACAAACCAGTACTTTCTAAAGCACTTTCATGCCGTTTTTATTATTTACAGAAATAAAAACCAAAACAAAACCCAACTCCCACATGCAGTACTAAACTATACTTTTTCATTTGAAGTTCTAACTGTATCAGATGGCTAAGCCATTTACCGATTGCAGAACACTATTACACACAGTTTAACATTCAAAGAACCATACAGTTTACAAAATACCTGGGTCTTAACACCAACAGCCTCATCCCTTCACACAGACTGCCCTGCCCTGTTCCTTTGATATTCCTGCCTGCTAATCACATGCAGGTGTCTCTCATTAAACGTAGAGCCAAGTGAACCTCTTCCTGGCTCACTCCTGTGGCATTCTGGTGGATGTAGTACTTTAGCCCCTCCTGGACTACATTATATATATATATATATATATATATATATATATATATATATATATATATATATATATATATATATATATATATATATATATATATATGACACACACACACACACACACACACACGCACATAGCTATGTAGGTTTATGGTGCGTGCTGGGAGACCACCATAGAGAGTTGCAGTAGTCGAGTCGAGAGGAGACAAATGCATGACAGAGTATCTCTGCATCGGGGAGGGAAAGGTAGGGACAGACTTTGGAGATGTTTCGAAGATGGTAGAAGGAAGATTTGACTTTTTTTCCTTATCCACAAAAGCACAATTTTTGCTACAAAAGATTTTTCCTATAATTATTTGTTTTCGAGAAATGTCTAGAAATTATAAAATTTCCATTGCGGTATGTACACTTTTGACAACAAATGTATGTAGTCTGGCAAGTCTAGTTTTGCCCAGGCGAATCCCAAAGATCACTTTTTTTAGGCACTCATACGTGTCCAATCAGATGAATCTAGATTGGCCCAGAAGTTGAAAAATATGACTGGGCGAAACCCGTTTTTTCAACAGATATCACTATTTCTGGACTAGCCCAGGTCTAGTTTTGTCCAACGCTTCAACATCGATGCTGGGCCAATCTGGTTTTGCCTATGCCATTTATTTGAGCGAGTCTAGTTTTGCATTTCTACACTCTCCCCTGCCAGCTGCCAGTATAAAACAAATAATTATTATTTCAAGATAAAGGATCTTTTGTGACAATTTCAATTCCAATATACCAGGGACTGTTACTACTTTCTTACTATTGAATTCTATGGCTGTGACAGTCTTTTAAGATTGTGGGCCAGATTCATGAACCACAATGGATGGTAAATATAACATACAATGTTTAAAAAAAACAACAAGCATTACCTCATTCATAAAGGTTTTACAATGGAACAGTAACATTTTACACTAGGCTTGCAACGCAGGCAGTGTCTGGAGCAATTAATAGGAAAGGACAATGTACAAAGACAGCATCACTCCAGTTCAAGACCAGCACAAAACAAAATACACTGTTGAAAACTAAAGATATACAACTATGAATGTTATGGAAGTGATTACTTAGTTCTCCTGTTTTGTTTCTAAACCATGTAAGCCATGCTCTGTAACAAAACCAGGAATTAAATATGCAAATAAAGCATGTTCATTGCTTGGGGCATCACAACTTAAACCAGATAAGAGAAATAATAATAAAAGGGAAAAAAATAATTTGTAATTTACGACAGGAAACATTTAATGTCTATAAATTATTTTGCTTATACGGTATATTTCAACTTTTAGGCCGGAGAATCCACAATGCGGATGATTTAAATTGCACCGAACAGACAAATTAATGATAGATAAAGAATTTGGCCGGAGACCTTGTCCATGGGTGCTGACAGCTATCCGCAATGCTGGCCAACTAGCGAATACATAATCTAATGACATCATGTACTCCGCCCAAAGACAAAGCACGCTGCAAGGTGGTGGCAGGGGAGGACGCTGCAAGGTGGTGGATGGGGAGGAGGAAGCCAAACAAAAGAAGCGACATGAATGAAAGGCACACAGTTTTTATGGCGTTTGTATATGATGTGTTGATTAGTGGGCGGATTCTCCTTCCAGAAACACACCCAAGTTTTCCATTCAGGACAGAGAATCCGCACTGTGGATGATTTAAATTGCAATTGAACAGACAAATTAATGACGGATAATGAATATGGCCACTTTGTCCATGTGTACTGACAGCCGCAATGCTGGCCGACTAGTGAGTACGCAATGACATCATGTAGTCTAGTGCCACAGATAGGAAGTGGCTCGTAGGGCCACCTCCCCCCAAAAAGACAAAGCCGCCAAAAAATAAGAAAAGGATGAATGAAAAGTAAGCAGCTGAGACATGGGCCCGCCCCCCGAGCCTGAAATGCACTGAGGGAGAACCAGGCCTCTCCAGCCTGCCACGCACCCTCAGAAACTAAATATGAACAGCTCGGTACTCAGGTAAGGAAAAAAACCCTACTCACTGGTAGGAGTAAACCTTAGGGAATACATGGCTGAGGGTAGCCCTTCCTCCAGGCTCTAAAGACGGTTGTCTCCCTGTTTGGCCTTGCCGCGCATGACTGAGAGGCCAAACAAAAGAAGCAACATGAATGAAAGCCACACATTGTTTTTATGGCGCTTGGATATGAAGTGTTGATTACTGGGCGGATTCTCCTTACACCCAAGTTTTCAAGGAAGGTCCTGCATACAAAATGTTACATTCTGTTTCCAGTTTTTACAGTACATGATATAAAATGCTATTACTCAAATGTCATATCATAGCTTCTCATAACCTAACAGTGATGTCTGTAATTCTAAAAATCTGGGTACTTTTGATGCTAGTTTTGAGTTCAAAAATTCATTGATAAATCTAAGTCTGAAATCACAGGTTCCACATAATAGAATTTTCTGGGTAAACATTCAAAATACAACATATTTTGTTTATTTTTTAAATGTTTACCTAATAGTTGATAACATACTTGTAAAGCACTCACAGTAGACCATTGCATATTAGTATAAATGTGTAATTTCTGTTTTTATTAGTTTTTTATAATTAAAAACAAGAGAGGCATATTGAAAGACCATTCATTAATAAACTGTAAATTGCCTCACCAGACCTGTCACAAGGGAATGTCAACGACACCCAATGTGACACGGTTGACTGCCAAACACAATGGGAGACCAGGGAAGGTCATTCATATCCATCAAACTGCTGCCAAAATGAGGTGGGCAACACACAGTGGGGTATAACCAGTGAGGAGTCAACATTGTTGATCGGTCTCTTTCGCCGACAGATCGATGTGGTGGAAACAGACCGCAAAATAATTCACATAGTGTAATTTAACTGATAGCTACATTCGATTATAAAGTTATGAAAGTACTGTGCTTATTAGTCACTTATGTAGAGGAAATCGCATTAGAATAAAGTCCTGCACATTTATGCAAGTAGTGCTATTTAATTGAGATTTTTTAATTAAGTTGAATTGTAACATTAAGTACATAAACTCAAAATCCATCACGCTTTGCATACTGCCCTTTTTTAGGCTGATGTATCCATCATACATCCATTACACAAGACCCCCCCCCCCCCCCCCCCCCTCCATGATTAGGACCATTGTCTTTCACCCTTGAAAAACCTTACATCTCTATTTTTTTCCCTGTCTTTCATCATGTCATTTTGACATCTCCTTAATTTCTCTCCAGGAGGATCCTAGAAAACAGCATGCATGGTGATGTCACTTCTCCCTTTCCATCCTTAGTCTGTTACTGTTGTCAGTTGGACATACAATCGAAGAATGGCTCATATGCACTTCCAATATGGAAAAACCAAGTTAAAAAACTAAAATAAATAAATGTGTGCATGTATGTATGTATGTATGTATGTATGTATGTATGTATGTATGTATGTATGTATGTATGTATGTATGTATGTATGTATGTATGTATGCATGTATGTATGTATGTATGTATGTGTTTTATATATACTGACTGGAGATGGGCCACGTTATTTGTTCCATAAGCAGTAAACTTGTTCCCAAATTGTAATCATGGTTATTAGGCACATTAGGGCTGCCCTCCTGTTAATAGCAATATGCACACACTGTTAAAAGGAAAACAAAACGTTCCCACTGTGAAGCCTAACAGCATACAGAAAACAGCAGTCTTCCTCTGAAAGCAGTAAGGATGCCAGTTGTAACACTAATGAAGCATGAGACAATCTACTGTTCCTGACCAAACAGGCAGAAAACATGCAAGAGAGAGCTGGAGGGGGGGTCGAGCTGAGCATCGAAGGTATAAAACAATACAAATACTGAAGAAATATGTTCATGCCAGCTTACTATTTATTTATTTTTTACAAGCCACCTTCATACTGAAACCAAAGGTCATTCTATATGTTAAGGTAGAAGCAGTCAGTATTAAAAGCCACCCAAAACATTATTTTTTTAATTGAAGTGTGCTGGGTTTACATGCAGTACCCCATTTCATAAACAAAAAGATGCATAATGTGTATACTTAGGTTTGCTTCACTGTGTCTTTAAAAGCGACAACAAAAATATACTACTTAGAATTAAACATTTCGTTCATACTTGAAAAAAAAAAGTTTTAATTATATTTTTAGTTTCTTTTTTTTGTGACAAATACTTTGTTGAGGGAAATTGTGTAATAAAATACAGCTATTTACAGTAGGCTAATGTGAACCCTGGTAATACAAATAGCCAGTTAAAATATAAGTAGCATGTTGCAGCACTGGCATTAACATAACATAACATAATGACAGATCTTCTAAGCATTGAATTCAATTTCTTCTAACAAATCAAAACCTCTGGTCAGTCTTCTCTATTGTTCTACTTGTCCTATTTATGCAATGGCCCATTTAGCTTGTCTGCCCAGTATTAAGCTTTATCTTCTAGACATTTAAATTCTGGGTGCTTTAACTCTGCAACAATAAGGCCTCACTTCTTACCTCTGGTGACAGCATTTAATTCAGCTCCATTAGACATCTCATAAACCTTGGAGCATAATACATTAATTAGGCTACATTTACAGTGTAATAACTGCGCCATCAAGGCTGTAACCATTTTGTAGCTTCTTTTATCATAGAAGCAAACAGGATTTTTTTTTTCTTTCTTCCAACCTGTATGAAAGCAAGTCAACAAAACACAAAACAATTTGACGAGAGATGCAGATCCTGCCAAAGGCAAGATAGCCTATCAAGGTTGAGAATGGCTGGGAAACCAACATTAAATTCTGTGAGAAAAGGTATTGCTGCAAGCACAAAAGACAGAGCTGTGGTGTGAATACAAAATAAGACTTCAAATAAGGCGAGCCCGATATCAAGAAGAAAATAGCCCATCTCTCTAGGAAAGAAAAACAGCTGTAGCTTTCAGAAGCTGCAGGGTGACAAAGGCAGTATGTATGAGAGCATGGTGAAAAAATACCCCATGTGTAGTCTGAAAAAAGGAATCTGAAAAGACAAAAAGTTCAGTTGTTTCTTCATATATGACATGTTTAACAGACAACAAAAAAGACCACAGGAACTACAAAAGAGTTCTTACTTGGGGCATCAAAAATGTAGAACATTTTTTCCAAAATCATTTTGGGTTTTACAGATGGATTTTTTTCAATTTGTGTACTTTTGTTGAATATAGTAATACATAGGCCACTTAAAGGCTAAGCAAGGCCCTGCTGAATTCATGATGCAATTAGAGTGATGCAGGGCCATTGATCTCGGTACAAGGCCACTGTTTATTATGTAGTTCTAAGTTCTATGTAGTTCTGCCACAAAAATATTCTTTTGTGAACAAAAAACAACCACCCGTGTGCTACCACATGGCCAAAATGTGCAGGCACTTGTTCAATGTCAACATGGACTAGCAACTATAATCATCACTAGCCAAACAAGGCATATAGATTCTGAGACATCGTCTCCTTCCTGTTGTACTCGCAAACTATTATTAAAACATAACAATTGGTGTTGTTTAAATTTTTTAAAACAAATCCTTAACACTGATTGGTTAATATTTGGATTTCTAATAAAACAAATGAGTGCTTTTTACAGTGTGAGTTTTTACCGTAATCTCAGTCATAAGAACAGATATTTTCTTTTTACAATAAAAAATTGTAATATCTTGCAATTTAAGCAATTTAAATAATAATATAAAGAAAGAATGGATGCTATCCAGTGTAGAGACAGAATAATGTAAAAGCATTAGAGGACCTGCAATTAAGATTTTAAACCTTGTCTGTTTGCACTGTAGTTAAAATTATGTTTTTAACATTCAATGATTTATTATGGATTTTTTTTTTTTCTATTTCTTTTGGGGAAGTGCTTCTGCATTTTTAATATACTGTGAATTAGCTGTCAGAAACCAAGTGCTTTCTCCACACAAGAGCAATAATTATAAACTTGTTCGGAAGAGTATAGCCAACATCTACCTTTTACTAAACGAAAGATCACGCTCAGAACAACAGCAACAAGATACAGTATAGGAAAAACACAAAAAAACTATTCACATTCTATTTACCTGCTTAAATGTTCTATATCTCTATATGCAATTTTAGAAAATGGATGTTTAAAAAGGTCCTGGTGTGATTGGCTGGCTTGGCAGTTGCAGGTACAGGACTGGTTGCTTTCATTAGTGAAAAGTATTGAATGGCTGGTTTTATTGGATAATACAAAAAATGTAGACCAGTTGTGTCTTTGTTTAGTATTTGCTGTTCAACAGATGTGAACTGAGCTTTCAATACAGCATGTCAAAGTGAAAAGGCCGGTACTTGCACGGATTGATTTTAAATTTGATTCGCAGTGTGCATCTACTCTCTGATAGAAGCTCATTCAAGCTGGAAGCTGATTGGCTGATGGTACTGAATAGTTTTCTATTCAACGTATTATAACTTGGCTGAAACAAAAAAAAGTTTTGTGCCAACTGTAAAGCCAGTATCTCAAATTGTGTGGTTTGTATCACTGATATGGCCAGAGGTTAAAACAATGTGCCAGGGAAACCAAATAGTTACATGACCCACAATATGTCATCCCTCTCAGGACCACCAAATATGAAGGCTATTCAAGGCCAGATATATCAATGCTTGTTGAATAAAATACTGTACATACATGCCAACAGTCCCTATATGGTCGGGGCAGTCCTTATTTCCTAGCAAATGTTCCGCATCCCAATGCATAGGAAGAAAGTCCCGATATTTACCCGTAGGAAAAAAAAAAAATTTTATTCTGCACAGTAGAGAAAACCACACGCTGTGCTCTTCGTGCGGCTGACACCTGCTGATCACTAACTGACCAGTATACAAAGGTAAGAACACTTCATTTACTGTCATGCTGGTCGTGCAGTGTTGAGTTAAGGAGATACGGTTATTAGTATATGATATGAGAGAATTGGTCAGGGGTCGGAATACTTTTGCAAGGCACTGTATATATATACTGTAAAACGATCGCTGCCACACGGGTTCGTTGCCCCTTTAAAACCACGACCCAACACACAGGAATTGATTTTTTTCTGCGCTGACGTGCAATTTTTAATTCACACAAAATAAAAACAACACGAAATAAACAACTAACGATTTTTGGAGCGCTGACTACACAGGTTATTCCCTGACGAACTCGCAGGACGGCTAAGCCGTTTCCCCACCAAACAAAAACCACACAGGTTTAATACAGCACACTGTTTACCTCACGACTGCTAGGAAGCAGAGCACCTCTTCTGCCTCCTTCTTCACCGCAGCCCTGAGCAGACTAACTGCCTCCCTTAAATACCCTGCACCTGGTCCTAATTTGACAATATTTTCCAGGTGCAGGGGATAATTAATAATAAAACAATCAACAAATTAAATTCAACGATAAAGCAAAACAATTAAACAACAAACCAAAACAATTAAACTAAACAAATGTGCATTCCGCACATGTTTTTCTTCAGGGAGGCTTTAACCCCCCTCCCTGCTGTCTCACAATACATTATATATATATATATATATATATATATATATATATATATATATATATATATATATATATATATATATATATACACACACACAGACACACATACTTCACTAGGTATTTAAATTTGCAGGTTCTAGCTTTACACATTGTCTGAATACGAAATAAAATAATGAATATTATTCCATTACATCACATGTTTTTTATTTGTATTTAAAACAGTACAGTAGTATAAAGATCATTTTAAGGACAACCTAAAATTTTTGTATCCAATTACATAAGATGCTTGCAGCACTTATTCAAAGAACAGTCAGTAATAAGAAGAACTACAATCAATCATCTTCCAGAACTGTTCTGCGTTTGTTATAAATAGACACACAGTCCTCTGTCACAACACACAATTGCCGAAATTAAGCCTAACTATAGCAAAGAAGGCGTGTATCGGCATTAAGTCATTAAATGGTCCCTAATGTATTCAAATTGATTATTTTTTCGATGAAATGTTTGTGCCATTCATCTCTGTGTCAATGTAAGATATACTGTATAGTAGGATATGTTTGAAACAAAATGACTCAATAACTTCAAACATCTTAAAAACATGCTTCTCTTCTAGCTTCAGGCTGGGTCTTGCCTCCGGGGTTCAGTAGCTTGATAATGTCCGTTGCTCATGTTTGGCAGGTGAAAAAATGTACGTGAATATTATTTTTCAATTCATATTGGGCAGAATAAAAAAATAATAATTAATTTAAAAAAAGTTGCATTAGCATAGTTCCACTGCAAAAATACTCAGACCAGGTATGTTTAAAAGAGGAATGAAGCCTCCTTGGGTCATTTCAAAGAGGCGTATGTAAGTAAAAACGTATTTAAAAACTTTCAATAAATATTCAGTAAAATGGGGATTCCTGATACAGTATGCAGAGCTCACAGTAACTCCACACAAAAGGAATAAATCATTTCAAATTAGCTTTATGTTATCTTGAAAGCCCTGAACCATCCTCTACAGCACTTCATCAACTAGTAAGGGATGCATCTTGTTACAGTCTCACACAAACCACTACTTATGACATGGCTGAACACCAGTTACAGTTGTGCACATGTTATTTAACCTAGGGAAATAATGTTAATATCAAATCAAAATGTGACTGCTTTTATAATTATAGGCATCTCGATTTTTAGTACCTATACTGTAATAAACAACCCTGGTTTCTGGATCATGCTTAATCCAAACTATTTTTTATTACTTTTTACTCGTCGACATTTCCCATAAGTTAAAAAAAATAATAAAGCCGTCTAACCAGATCATGCTATTAAGAGGATACATTTTGGCAGGCTGTAATGAAAACAGCTTGCTCAAAATTCAATCAAATTCTCATAAATCACTGATGCTGTAAAAAAGGGAAGGTATGTTAGCTATACAGATACATTAAAATGTCATGTCTTTGGCAGTGTAGGTTAGGTTCACTGCTTCACAATACACAACGCTGCTGCTGCAATTACAAAAAACTAAACAATATCACCAGTGCCGTATGTATGTATGTATTTCGGACACGTTCGACAAAACCATCCATGAGCTTGTACACTACAACAGCTGGCTGACTCACTGCAGCGTGAGTGGGATGCAATTCCATGAAGAACAATTCAGACACTGATGAGACGCATGCACCGGCGTTGCATTGCTTGTGTGGATGCAAAAAGAGGCCATACGCAATTTATTGACTGAGCTTGTGAACTTTCCTTTTGACCACACCATTGTTTAAGCTTGTCTATAATGTACAATTTTGCAGAAAGCCTGTATTTTTGTGCAACCTTTGGCTGTGAATGCCCTTCATTTATTTCAACATCTGTGGTTGGTATATATATATATATATATATATATATATATATATATATATATATATATATATATATATATATATATATATATAAAATGTATAAACCACTTAGGGCCGTGCGGTTCCCATGAAATATACTAAAAAATACTATTTTTTACATTTAAAAAAACAAGAAACTTTTATTGTGTATACAGCTGCAGTGTTATATAGTCCCAAAGAACATAACCTTTAATTTGTATTAAATAATCCAATTTTAGGTTTCACTTGTTAAAAATAATCTGCACATTTCCATTTATTGTGAAGTTCTACCTTGAAAGTCAAAAGTAGAGCACAGGCCGATGATGTGGACAGTCTAGGCGGAGTTTCAAATGAAACTGAAGAAGGAGATGGAGCAGTTCCGCACTGGACAATGGGGGGTCTCCAGGCCTGGTGTACATGAAACCTCTCTAGACAAAACTGTGACATTGCTTTAATTCAAGAATCGCATCTAGTGACAAATGAAACTACAAAAATAAAAAAAAGAGATGGGTGGGTCATGTTTTTTCCTCTTCATATCATTGTAAATATAGTAGAGTTATCATTTTAATTAACAACAGATTTAATTTTCAATTTTTTTGATAAAATTCAAGATCAAGAGAGAAGGATCATAGCAATCATGATTAAGGTAGGGGGTGATGAGATGGGTGCGGCCAGTATTTATGCTCCTAATAGTCAAAAACAGTTTTTTAACAATTTAGCTCAATGGAATTCGGTCCCTCTATTTGTGGGAAGAGATAGTAATGCAGTTTTGGATGAACAACTAGATCTTATAAAAGCCCCATAAACATTTCAAGATCCTCTAGTGCGTTAGGAACAGGGTTTGACCGATGTCTGGAGATTACTTAATCCGACGATAATAGATTATACTTATTTTTTCATCTGTTCACAAATCCTTTTCCAGAACTGACATGATTTTAGCTTCAAAATGTGTCATTAAAGATGTGTTAAGTTCTAAGATTGATGCAATTCATATATCAGACCACGCTCCAATTTCTATTATTTTCACCATCTGCATCACCATATAAAATAATCTAATTATAGATTATGATTTTAAAGACTTGCTTGACAAAGAAATTAAAGAATTTCTGACATTTAATAAAAGCCTTCAGTATCCCCTGAAACGCTGTGGGAAACAATGAAAGCTTTCCTGAGAGGCAGATGTATATATTATTCATCTATAAAAGAAAAGAAACAAAGCACAAGACATTAATAAATTACAAAAACGAATAAAACAACTAGAAGTTATATTTAGACAAGATCCTTCTTCAATCAATTACAAGAACTTAACTAAAACACATTTTGCATTAAATAATCTACTTGCAGAAAAATAGATATTCATAGATACTCAACTAAAAAAGGTAAATTGTTAGCTCATAACCTAAGAAAACTTGAACAAACTAAAATAATTCCAGCAATTAAAAAAGGATTCTGGTTATTGTCACAGACCCTGCTAATATTAATGAAACTTTTAATGTTAATGAAAGAAAAATTATATTGTTCATCTACACACCTCGCTTCAGACAAATTTGATTTGTTTTTTTAAAGACCTTCTTTTGGGCTCCCGAGTGGTACATCTGGTAAAGCTTAGAGATCTTTCTCAAAATAATCTTTTTTGCTTACGTGGCCGCAATTTCTGTACATATATTTCAAGGAAATGTGGCCAGGTTTCCACGCAGTTTAGAAACTCCAAATTATCTTCACTGTCATGACTTATGTGGTGTAGCACCCACATGCCACGCACATTCCTCACGCTATAGGAAGAACGCGGCTAAAACACTGTACAATTTTAAAGGGTCGGTAAATTGCCTTCTCACACTAAAACGTTGTACAATTGACAAAGCCGTACAATTTGTTTTGCATCGAATGTACAAAAGCCATACCTTATGCTCACGAATCTTCAGCAGTGACAATCTGTTTGTGACATAACCTTGCGCAACTTTCTACTGTAATTAAAAGCTTTACCACACAATCCTTTATTATCTAAGATCTGCTGAAAGTAGCCCTGGCAATCTTTTTTTTTTTGTGACAGCATTTATTCAACATTTTAAATTATTGTCATTTGAGTTTTGTTGTTTTATAAGGTTATAAAAAAATACTGAAGCTACTATAAATAAACAAAATGCAGTCCCTTGCAATAAATAATAATAATAACAAAGCCCTTTGCAAAGCACAGATATTATTATTATTATTATAACGTGTATATATATATATTTTATAGATGTACATGTATAATAGGTTTATAAGAAGAACATAAGAAAGTTTACAAATGAGAGGAGGCCATTCAGCCCATCTTGCTCATTTGGTTGTTAGTATCTTATTGATCCCAGAATCTCATCAAGCAGCTTCTTGAAGGATCCCAGGGCGTCAGCTTCAACAACATTACTGGGGAGTTGGTTCCAGATTCCCATGATTCTCTGTGTAAAAAAGTGCCTACTATTTTCTGTTCTCCATTTGTGACCCCTGGTCCTTGTTTCTTTTTTAAGGTTGAAAAAGCCCTTTGGGTCAACATTGTCAATAAATATATATGCAGTCAAAAAATGTTTAGTAAATAATACAAAGACAGTACACAGTGCCTTCTTATGGAATGTTTTTTTTTGTAATGTTTTTATTACATTTTTTGGTGGCCAAATGAGGCAGGCTGCACTTGCAGTGCTTCAACATAAACTTACAACTTTGTGGAAACCCAGTTTAAGAAATGAGAGGTCATGCAAGGTCAAATTGGAACTCAGGCACAAACATTTAAATATACCCTCCCAGATTTTAATATTAATTAGGTTATCTCTATTTGGAAGGAGAATTTCTCTGGCTAAAAGATAATGACAGAAACCCACACTACCAAAGGTACTGCCAAAATAGTGTGAGACAAAGGTGACTTACTTATCTTTTTCCATGGAAACCCAGCCTGTTTCAATCATGGGCTGTACACCACACTCTAACCTTATTTACAAGTTACAAAGAAGACTGTGCTTTATTTTCTGTTGCTGTAATATCTTTATTTTATATTAAATATTTACTACGAACTTGTGGCTGTTGGAATATCCATAACAACGGAAGGTTTATAGATGCTCCAATCCCTTGGTTACAGCTCTTATAAGAAACTGACACAACAGCCCATCATGATAATGCCTTAAGCCCTCTCATTGAAAATGTTAGATTAGATTGTAATGATGACAGTTTTAATAGGTGTCGTCCACCTGTCTTTAATAAATGTCATGTAGCAAACCCTGTTTCTTTCAGTAATTCTTGACTGGCTGGAGAAAGCAAGTGCTGGGATTAATATCCAATACGATGAAGCTCCCCAATAAGAGGAGACATGTAAACTGACACTATTCTCAGATGCCTTGTTGGGTTTAGGTTTATGCGCAACATGTGTGTGCTGTATGACACCAGACAGTATATTGCACTAGTTCAGACTAAAGGGGTTGAATATGCTGTCCAAGCTTACCCATGCTTGGACAGCATATTCTAAAATGCTGTCCAAGCATTTTTAGCATATGCTAAAAAATATATATAAAATGCCAAATCTTCAAAATGCACATTGATCAAAATATGCACTATAGCTGTAGATACACTATAGTGACACAATATAGCCTGTATATAGTGGAACAGACACTACAATTTCTATTTGTATTTAATGCGGACTGTAGTATAACAGTCATTATAAGTATCCCTAAGAGGCTAAAGTGTGACTCTTGCCCATTTTACATTTTTTTATTTTTAATTCCTTCAAATGCCATGACAACAATGAGGTCACATCAGTATAAAGCTCTACCTCTACCTGTTAAGGCACCTTGTTCTATCACAGCAGCAAAGAGAAAATAATTCTTCCATTAACCCCTTTGGCCTCCCCAGCTAATGGCTTCTTGTTCTGTGGAGATCAACAAACATGGCTCCATTTGAGATCTTAAACTATTAGTAACCCGAGCAGCAAGATCTGTGCAATTACACCTCAAAGTTTCCCAGTTTCCATACACTGTTATTTAATACTTACCGACAAAAAAGTCTGGTTGTCTCTAGAGCCAAACTGATGGATTTTTATCATACCCCTCCTATTCACATTTCCCAGAAAAGCTATGTGCTGGAAATCTGGAAATAACCCCAGGGAGAACTGGTGAGGCAACGGTATAAAAGATCCATCATCTTATCTCACCAGCCTTGCTCACAAGTAAAATGTTTGGTGGTTTTAGCTGACTTAGCTTACTATGGTCTGGATTGAATATCCATAAACAATTCTGACTCAATTGCGGGTCTCTACTTGGTAGGCAAAAGTCCTGTAACATGTAACAAGTAATCCATACAGGCAAACACTATTCATTTGGGGATAGAGGGCACAAACAAAGTCAACATCTTTCCCTAATATGAGGAACAACTTCAATCACTTAGGAGTAGATTCAATTAAAACATGTAGTGACACTATATAACCAGCTCATGTCACTGCCAACATCTAACAAGCTCTGCCAGAAATGTAGCCAAAGAACAAGGTGCTTTTTGATTGAATTCATCCCTAAGCAATCACAGTGCCTTATTATCAAAAAACAAAATACTGTGTGCAGCAACAATAATAATAAAATTATTAATAATAATAATAATAATAATAATAATAATAATAATAATAATCTTTGATAATGAAGCTTTACTAAAATACAATTTTGGCACCTATTCTGTGGCATCTATATACAGTAAAACCTGTACAATCCAGTATCTCTTGGTCACCAGAAGATTGTGCTGGATTACAGTGTGCTGGATTACAGTTACTTTAAATGTCTAATTCTGTACCTAAAAAAAGTTAAATGACAAAACTATTTGACTGCTTATAAAAAAAGGAAAAAAACATAATTACTGTACATACACAGTATAATAAAAACAAACAGCTTTATTTCCCTTACATATATGCTGTAATTATAGTGTAAAATAAACCAGAGGAATGATGATCATCCAGGCTGTGAGATAGCCACTCTCAAAGTCTAAAATATAGGCCCATAATAATAAAAGCCAAGCTTCCTAGTGGAGAGAACTTAAGAATTAATTAGGTACATATCATTTATTATGATCTGCTGGGTTTTACAATACCAGGGAGAAAAAAAAAAAGTTTGGTGCCACTATAGCCTATGCTTAGATCAAAGACAAATCAACACAGACAATGACTGGAGGGTCTATGCCCCAGGGAAAGGTAAAGTTTTCTGCAGGTACTGAGGGAATGCATTTGCCAAAGAAACACAATTTGCAAGCTGTTCATAAAAGCAGTTATAAAAGTAGTGACCTTAATCTATATTTACAGCTCAAATATTTGCAAAGCATCGTAAACCTTGGAGAATACCCTTCACCTGCTGAGCTCAGTAAGATTAACTCTACAAAAACGACATGCATTAAACATTATATTAATACATGTTATTTACACTGTTACTGTTATTTTATGTTATTTACAACCATCATAGTTTTATAAATGTCTTTAATCTTCCGGTGAAAATATAAGTCCATGTTTGGTCATCAGCGTTGTTGTGTTTTAGCATTGTTTTTTTTTTCTGATCAGTAAAACCTGTACAGGTTATCCAATGGGACTGAATACGCTTAATTCAAGGTGTCTGCAGCCTGGATACCAGGTTCCACAGTCAATAACATAATCAATAACCACAATTCATTTTTATTTGCTGTTGTTTTATACACTTCGAGGAAACTTGATGTACAGTAATTACAAATTCTCTTTACAAATTTCAAGAGTCCTTTTCCCATTACAACAGGAGAATTCATTTATGGTGCATTAGTACCTACTTTATAGGTATAAACTACCTTTTTTGTAGTAAAGTCCCATTACGGCACCAAATGGAGTAAAATACTGTGAATTTCTATAACTCAGTAAACACAACATTGTTAAACATAATCAGAATATCACATTTAATCATAACTTGTGTTGCTAGAAATACAAATTTTAAGGAACACTAATACTAAGTCAAGCAGACAAACATTTCGTTTATCAACTTGTTCACTGTACACTGAATGGGTGAATAACCAACAAGCCCCTGAAATAAACACAGCACTCCATGAACTTTGATTGATTATTCTTATATCAAAATGAGATCTGGTACATTTATTTATATATTCATTTATTTTATCATTTATTTAATTTAACTAATACAATACTACTTAAAGGCAGTGAGAGGCAACGAGGCAGGCGAAAGAACCACAAAGACAGCAATTTAGAAAGGGAAAGCTTTATATAATTGCACAGTACAGTACATCATTTTAAGTACTATTGCAAGCCAAACATGACTTTATTAACCTTAATCACAGAACTATAATTTGTCAGTTTTAATGCATATTTACCATTAAGCACAATAGCAGTACTTCATACCTTCGGGCTAAAGGCTAAGCGTCTGACTACACAGTTGTGTGATTCCTACAATTAATGATCTATCCTTTTTAATCTGGCAGCAAAGCATCAGGGTGACTCAATAGACTGGGCAGCAGATTAGCTCCACCATTTGTCTGAAGATCTGTACTTTCTTTAAGTAAAAGAAGAATGGGGGTTCAATGTGTGTTTTAACTTTTCAATTTATTTTTTTTGTTTCCCTTAAAACAAATCTGTTTTGTTTTTGTTTCTCCCTACCCATATACTGCAGCATGATCAATGTTGAATATTAATCATGTGCCAACACTACTTGAAGTGCTTGAGACAAGTAACCCCTTAACCACATCTAAACCAGGTCATGTTGGTATCACCTTCATTATGCTGTTTACCTTCCATAATAAATCCCTCAGAAGAAAAGGTTACTTGTACAAAATGCTATTTGTACAAATCTCACAACATATGATTCCTTATTTCCACAGGCAGCAGCTCAGGTCCCCAGTGCTAATAGTTTATAGATGCTCTACTCTTAAAGGCAATTTCTTCAACCAAGCTGCACCTTCCATATGTGCCTAGGGAAATAAGGGGTGCTGTCAGTGTTCCCATTTTGCAAGACTTTTCTCCAATTAGACAGCTAGCTTTACTGGTAGTTATTCTGTATTTCACTATAAATCATTGTAAAGTTTAGAATGGTATTGCTAATTGTTTTGTGGTATCTTTTACAGAACTTCAGTTCTTGGATTAAGGCGATAAACAAGATCTTGGATTAGACGCAAGAGTATCACCAGTTCCTGTCGGAATACAAATGAGTAAATTGTCCTAAGGGAATGGACTAAGATAAAAACAAAACAAAAAAACAGCAGTGAGTTGCAACTAGTTTTGTTACTGATTGGTGATGGGAATCAGAGTGCAAATGCCCAAGGGAATCAACAGCTATACCAGATCTACCACTCCTACTAGGAACTGCTGTGGCGAGAAAAAACAATATTGACTTGTAAAAATGTAATAAGAGTGATGTAAAGCAAAATATGTTGGTTTTTTTTTAAGTTGTCAAGGTGTTTTCTTTTTTTTCTTCAATTTTCCCGGCAGTTTTATCACTTAAATAAAGCAGCTGTGGTTAATAAAACTGAACTGTAGATGGATGCCCTAAGGGTTTTACACCATACATCACTCCACAGTGTTATTAAACACTGAAGACAAGCCTTTGAAAGAAAACTTTATGTTATCAACTATTTAAAAAAGCAAGATTTAGAGTGTGTTCTGGGTAACATTCTAAATGATTAGAAATCAAACACTGTTGGAAAATTCTGAAAGATAATTTCCTGAATTAAAAAAAAAAAAAAGTATAAGCAAAACAAATTGCCATCTACACTGATTGATCATACTGCTGCCCAGAGCGAGTTGTCATGGATCAGGGAAAATTAGGGCTGTATATTTTCACAGTAAAAAATGGCTTATTTAACATCATTTCACAGTAAAAATAGGTATTTCAAGATATTTCACAATTAAACATAATATTTATTAGAGCAGAAAAAATAGTGTTGTCTACCTTTTCAAGACATTCTATTTTCACCACGTGAATTTTCAAACAAAATAAAAAACAAACAACAAGAGACACACGTACTGGACAGAGCGGTCTTTGATGCAGCTGTTGTCTTTTTCGTTGAAGACATTTTTAAGAAATTGTGCAGCTCTATGCAGTGTCTTTCAATCAATCATTCAAGCAAACCACACCAACTGCCAGATTAATACATTCAGTGTAATTGGTAGTGCGTTAATAAAGCAAACGTTTGCTGTATTTATTTTTAAGGGATAAAAATATGTATATTTACACAATTTGTGCATGCGCATTACTTTGGAAACAAGAATGGGGGTTGGTTCTAGGAGTTTAAAAGGATTTGCTCTTTGAGATCAATAGGGGCAGTGCAGATTCTGCCAGTTTTGAAACAGAAAGCCTTTATTATAGAGCCAAATTTCTGTTATTTGTACAGTAAATGCCTTGTCGCCAATATGGCCATTTTAAAATTGAATGTTGCATTTTGCAACCTAATTTGACCCACCCTGCCCTACAGTACATCATTTCTGTTTGACTTATTTAAACAAGAAACTAAAACTATTTTAACATACAAGAGTTCACTTTTTGCAAAGTTACTTAGTGCAAAAAGAGCTAATGTAATATATTAATAATGTATATGACAATTGTATGCATATGAATCCATTAAAATTTCTCTTGCCAAAGAATAGTCATGACTGCTTTCTTAGTACTGATAATACAATTATACTAATGGTTACCAAAGCCAGAATAGATAACTTTTAAGTATTAATAAAGACTTATTAAGCAAATAACACCCTTAAAAAAGATACCCTTCAGGCTAAACATCAATTTATAATGAATGCAAAGAACTAAATATTAATATGAGAGCAAAATTAATTGTACAAGTAATTAATGAAGGGAAAACATCATGAGTAATCAAGATTAAGGGTTAAGACATACCTTCAGTTACAGTTCTTAAATAAGACTGTTGGGGATGAAGAATTAGCCATTTATAAATATACTTAATGCTCTTTACATACAGTAATACTGTGTTCATAGAGGGTTACAATCAATATGGTTTACTGCTAGAGATGCATAATGTGGAATATCATTTTCCAGGTACAAAGATGGGCTAAAAATTAGATCATTTATTATTTATATGCAATCTTTTATTTTTACGTATTTCCTGACATATATTTCTAGCACCAGAGTAAAATAAAAAAATTATGTAGCAAAACTTTTTTCAACCATCAGTTATTATTTATTTCTTAGCAGACGCCCTTATAGAAATAGAGTGTTTCAATTGATTTAGACCATTTTATAGATCCTTATATAGATCCTAAAAGCTGGAATGTGCTTATTGATTTTTATTCCGATACACATGTAATCTGTCCAGGATATGCGAAGATGTGGATCAGCATCTCAACATGTACTGAATAGCATGACTGTGCCTTCTTTACCATCAGATCCATGTCTGCAAATGGTCAAAAGAAGAAAAGATCCTATAGCTGTTTCTTTATGTTCTCATATGAACATTTCTTTGCAGGGTACTTTGAAGTGACTATGAACAGGGCTTTCTCATTTAATGAATGTAATTGATAAACAAAGCATCAAAGAATTAGGAAAGTATGCCTAAGAGGGAGAAAGGATAGAGGCTTAACGCAGGGCTGAACTTATTCCAGTTTAAAAGCTCACCACCCACCTGCTTTCAAGAGCTTTTCTATTTTATAACCGAGGCTGGCACTTGAGTTTGCACAGAATAAAAACTCTCGAATCCTGAAATTAAATTATAAGCCTACCAATGTTTTTTTTTGTGCATTCTGATATTTAGTGCACTAATTATATTTTTAAATTCAAACTACCCTCAAAAACATATTGGAGATAATAGCCTTAACAGTGGTTACGACGGCTAAGACATTCTCTGTGCATTGTACAAACAGTGTCTTGCCCATTGTTGCTGAATAGTTGCACACAACTCACAGCCTTCAGAACGAATGAATCCTATCATCACATAACCATATTAATGAACATACATTTCAGACTTCTAGCATTCTATTTTTTGGACAGCCAGTATACATGTTTCCTTCAAGATTACATTATTAGTGTTTAATGGTATTCTAAAGTCAAATCTGCAGGTATGATCATATTCAAAAGGCAAAGCTGTATTTTAGTCATACATCTGGTTAAATTTAAAGTATTAGTGTGTAAGTTACTGCTACTTAACTATGAATATACTACTATACAGAAATAGCTGACATGGGCACAAAGCTGAGCAGGGCATTAACAAAAAAAAAGATTTATTTTGTTATTTAAAGGCTTGGCAGCTGAATCATTAAGTACAGAAGGGTCCTGCTCTGTATCTGTCTATTGAAATACAATAATATAAATACAAGTTTGTTAAATATAAGTGCATTACCGCTCCATAATTTTTTTTTGCAAATTGGCATTAAATGTTTACCAAATTAACTTGTGCCTATTCATCTTAATAGGTATTTTTAAGAAAGACTTCTTTACCTTTGTATTATGTTCAAACAGAAGTCTATTAGAAGATGTATTTTGAACAATTGTGAAATCATCATTCAGCACCTGTTGGATAACGTTAATTGTAGTCTTAGTAAAATCTTCTCTTATTAAAAATTCACAACCTTTGACTCCTAATTTCAATTTTCTGAAAATATTTGAGTCTAGAAAACACTAAAAAGCAAGGCCCACTGTTTCTCAAAATGACATCTGACACTTAGCGAAGAACAGGTAAACAAACACCTGGTGCACTGAGCAACAAACACAGGTGCTATTAAACATCTCCACAGTAGCCAGTTCCACCAGGGAAAACTGCTATTATGACTATAATTATTTTAGAGAAATTAAAATTACTAGAATAAGTGCAGTGAACTGCACACTACCCAGGGATAGCTTTTCAGTTATTTTCAGTCTAAACCACAAGACAAATATATGTAACACTTGCCTTCTCTACTGGTGTTCCTTTGGAATGTAAAAAGTAGACTTTATGAAAGACAGAACCCCTATGTATATTTTATTTTCAAGAAATTGATTTGTTATAATTGTGTTAGCCCTTAAGAATGTTTATGTATAGAAATGCCATCCTAAAGGTGGAGTTTTCATTAACAAGCTTAGCAGGGTGGCAACTGAAACTACAGAAAACACAATTTGGGAGTTGTGTATGTATGGAATGCTTCTCCAGATATACATCTGCTTTACTCTTAATATGATAAGCAGTCTTTTAAGTTTTAGTCTGTCTGTCACAGGAAAAGAGATTCTTACATGCATTTCAGAAAGTGTAAGTCTATATAAAGCCCCTTTCACACTGGCATGTCATGCAGGTCGACTACGCCATTTCATACTGCTTTCTGAAGAAGCAGGGTCGACCTAAAAGCAAGTACACAATGTGTGTATGCAATTCCCTGGAAGCAGCAACGTTCACATGACCACCCTGTCATCTGTTCAGGCTTTCAAGATGCCGTGCTCGTTACAGACACTTCCATCCGAGCTTCTCTGTATTGAATCGTTGGCCCAAATGTTGATTAGAGCAAATGTTTCGTCATTCCTGCTACAATCTGGCTCAAAGCGTGTCAACCCACATCCTGAGGTGGGTCGCTGCCGACCTGGGTCAAGCTTGGGTTGACCTAGGTACGTGGTTTCACACTACACGGAATTGTGACCCAGGTAGCCAGAACCCGGATCGGGAACCGAATAGGAGCGCCAGTGTGAAAGGGGCTAAAAAGGAAAATGAATCACTTTTTTATATATTTGAAAGGTTCCAGATATAAATGTCTTTTACGTATATGCTACAGTGAAAGTCTGCATATTGGCAAATGTTAAGATTTACTGGTAAATGTCGACATTTACCAAGCAAAATGATAAATATCCGAAATAAACATAACGCTTTTACCAGTAAATCTCAAGAATAACCAAGTGCCTTTGGCTAATGACCGAATGTCTCGCTTTCATGCATCCAAGTGCTACAAAATACTGCAACAAGTAAGTAAATATGTCTATTAACTGCCTGTCTATGTAGTGTTTTGTGTCATTACCAAAGTGTGATTTTCTGTTGAAAAACTAAGGGCCTAAATGATTTAATTTGCATTTAACAGAATGCTATTTTTCATCAAACTACTATGTATTTGGAGTACAATATCCTTCAACACCATTGTGAATTGTTTTATACGCAAATTTACCAGAACGTTGGTTGTTCTACACAACTGGATCACAATATTGTCCAGTAACATGTTGAACTAGTTTAAAGTGCTCAAATGTGCATCACTGTAAGCTCTTTAATGATTTATTAATGGAAAATGTGTATGCAGAAATAAATATATGGTTCAACATTAATGTTTTTGTAAATGGAAAATGTGTATGCAGAAATAAATATATGGTTCAACATTAATGTTTTTGTAAATGGAAAATGTGTATGCAGAAATAAAATAGTCTTCGACATTAATGATTATTTTGTTAACTGACAATTTATATGCAGGAATAAAATACATTATTGATATACCTGCATTTAGCAATAAGCTTTGGTAAATTATAAGATTAACCGGTAAATGCCCGAAAAGCAATCTTATTTCTTCGTAATTGTGAACATTTACCACATTATTTGGAAAACATTGACATTTACTAAAGATTGACCAGATTCGGACTTACCGTAACATATGTATATTTTATATTTTTTGCCTTAACAGCTCGCTTCCTACTACTTCAAAATTTAAAATGTAAAACTTTCAAATTTGAAAAATGAATACTTAAATTTATTCCATCTGTTTTACACAATATGTTCTTCAAATTTTTCTATATCTTTCATTAATTTATAATACCCATACTCAATTTTTAGTCTACATTTCACTAACATTTTAAAAACAATTAATCACATCCTCACTCCCCTCCCCCTTCACTCTATTTTTTCTACTCTTGTAAACTGCAATTTTAGCCTGGCCTACCAGAAAGTTTGAGACATGGTCTGTGTTTTTTGTTTTTTTCCTGTAACTGGTACCGGAAATAAAAACTGTGGTATTAAAAATCAGATCAATACCAGTGAAAAGACTAGCCAAAAGACTAAACATGGGTGATAAACAGGAGCATGTACTGAAACAATGAAACGGTCTCTTTCTGAGCACAGAACAGACAGGAATCAGGCACACTGGGGTTAATAATACTAATAAAAGAATTAACAGCCACAACAGTATGCAACACCCTCCACTGCAGATCACCAGCTCTTTTTATTGAGGGGGGGTTATACAAGCTGTTCCAGGCAGGCACTATTTTCTCTTCTTCTCCCAGCCAGGCCCCCCAGGGCATGTCAGTGAGTGTAGTGAGCTGAGTTTGGTGCTGCACCTGCACACAGGCTCTGAACAGGGCTTTTCCCACTCAGTTCATCGGCTTTCAGTAGTGGCCCTGGAGCATCTTCTTTGAAAGCAAGAAACACTCGCAGGCTTGGGAAGGGGGGCGGTGTATCAGGGAGGGGGTGTCCCGGGAAAAACTCCTCCAGGAGCAGCCATCCCTCCAGGGTCAAGATGGATTTGAGCTAGCTCAGATACTTCTCCACGCAGCGCAGGGAGTGCATCCCCAGCTCTACAAGTCTCTCTGTGCTCAGCCAGCAGCCCTGCCGCAGCTTTGTGAGAAGAGCTGTGATCAGCCGGTAACTGAAGGCAGGGACATTGCCACTTGGAGTGACTAGGAGAGGGTTGTATACGATTGGCTCCTCCAGGAACCAGTGCAGGGTGAGAGGTTCCTCCTCTCTCTCGTCCCTCAGCAGACGCCAGGCCCTCAGCATGCTGCTGTGAAAAGGGGGTAGCGATGACAGGTCCACCCTGCTGGTATCCATTAAGAACAGATTTACGTCCAACCTCCATGCCCTGCTCTCCGCAGCAGGGCGCAGGCCAGCGATCTCCAAACCAGGGTGTCAGAGCCATAAAGCAACCGTTGGACTGACTGCAGGCGGAAAGCAGCGATGCGGCTGCTAACATCAATCAGACCCTGGCCCCCTTTTTCCTTTGGCAGATAAAACACCCATTTCCTCAGCCAGTGCAGCCCATCCCAGAAGAAATCCAGGATGGCCTTTTGCACCTCTCCCAGCAGCCCCTGCGGTGGTTCCAAACACACCAGCCGGTGCCACAGTGTGGATGCCACCAGGTTGTTGATGATCACGGCTCTTCCTCTATAAGCTGTGGAAGCAGCCAGCGCCACCCACCCAGCCGCCCCTTCACTCCCTCTGGCACCCCTTCCCAGTTCTTCCTCTCACTGGTTTCATTCCCCAGGTGTACCCCCACGTACTTGAAACCTCCCCTGCTCCAATTAATCCCGATTGGTAGGGCTGGTGGTCTACAGCCCCCCCACTGCCCCAGCAACAGGGCACCTCTCTTATCCCAGTTCACCTTGGCTGAGGACATTGCCTCAAAGTCTACAGGGGTTGTGTGCAGTGCCCTAACATCCTGTTCCCCTCTCGCCATTACCACGTGGTCGTCAGTGTACACTGACACTCTGACAGTGTGGTCGGGGCAGTGCGGTATGGACAGTCCACTGATCACACGGCACAGTTCATAAGTATATAAGTCGTAGTTAAACTGAAGACTGTTTGTATGAAGCTGTATGGAGTTATTGTTGTTGAACATACTGCTGTACAATGGAAGAATTTTCCATCTGTTTGACTGCCATAGATGTTAGTAAATAAAACTTAGTTTCTTAAGTTTAAAAAGTCTATATGCCTGGAATTATTCTATACAAAACAAGATGTTGAACTAATATGTGAAGCACAGTAACTGGATGATGCGTCGTAATGTATAAGCAACCTAGACTACAAATTCTTTAGTTACATTTGTTTATTAAGAAGCCACCACACATTCCATATTTTATTCCTTTGTCTTGGTTTATTCCTTTGTCTTCATGTGTTACAAGTACTGCTTGTACCAAAATCTCCACTTCCATATTGGTAAGTTTCAGTTTTCGCTTCCAAGCATCCTCATCACCATGGCTAGTACCAGGCTGAGGTCTTTGTGTGCCACTCATTTTCTTTTGGAATGTGTAGCCTGGACACGCAGGGTTGACCCAAACCCGCTATTTATTGTGAGAGGTGTGTAATTCTCCACCGCAATTGCGGCGAGGGGTTTTTAAATTGTTTGATTGCGGAATCGCCTGCTTCACCTAATTAGTCTTATAAAATAGGTGGTTATTCAGTGCGGCTGTACTGAACACGCACATGACATGGCGTTTTGCGGTCATTTTTTCCCCTTTATAAATTTGGGCCCAGTGTTTCAAAAGAATCCATTTACCGCACTTTATATATATATATATATATATATATATATACACACACAGTGCCTTGCGAAAGTATTCGGCCCCCTTGAACTTTGCGACCTTTTGCCACATTTCAGGCTTCAAACATAAAGATATGAAACTGTAATTTTTTGTGAAGAATCAACAACAAGTGGGACACAAATCATGAAGTGGAACGAAATTTATTGGATATTTCAAACTTTTTTAACAAATAAAAAACTGAAAAATTGGGCGTGCAAAATTATTCAGCCCCCTTAAGTTAATACTTTGTAGCGCCACCTTTTGCTGCGATTACAGTAAGTCGCTTGGGGTATGTCTCTATCAGTTTTGCACATCGAGAGACTGAAATTATTGCCCATTCCTCCTTGCAAAACAGCTCGAGCTCAGTGAGGTTGGATGGAGAGCATTTGTGAACAGCAGTTTTCAGTTCTTTCCACAGATTCTCGATTGGATTCAGGTCTGGACTTTGACTTGGCCATTCTAACACCTGGATATGTTTATTTGTGAACCATTCCATTGTAGATTTTGCTTTATGTTTTGGATCATTGTCTTGTTGGAAGACAAATCTCCGTCCCAGTCTCAGGTCTTTTGCAGACTCCATCAGGTTTTCTTCCAGAATGGTCCTGTATTTGGCTCCATCCATCTTCCCATCAATTTTAACCATCTTCCCTGTCCCTGCTGAAGAAAAGCAGGCCCAAACCATGATGCTGCCACCACCATGTTTGACAGTGGGGATGGTGTGTTCAGGGTGATGAGCTGTGTTGCTTTTACGCCAAACATAACGTTTTGCATTGTTGCCAAAAAGTTCGATTTTGGTTTCATCTGACCAGAGCACCTTCTTCCACATGTTTGGTGTGTCTCCCAGGTGGCTTGTGGCAAACTGTAAACGACACTTTTTATGGATATCTTTAAGAAATGGCTTTCTTCTTGCCACTCTTCCATAAAGGCCAGATTTGTGCAGTATACGACTGATTGTTGTCCTATGGACAGAGTCTCCCACCTCAGCTGTAGATCTCTGCAGTTCATCCAGAGTGATCATGGGCCTCTTGGCTGCATCTCTGATCAGTCTTCTCCTTGTATGAGCTGAAAGTTTAGAGGGACGGCCAGGTCTTGGTAGATTTGCAGTGGTCTGCTACTCCTTCCATTTCAATATTATCGCTTGCACAGTGCTCCTTGGGATGTTTAAAGCTTGGGAAATCTTTTTGTATCCAAATCCGGCTTTAAACTTCTCCACAACAGTATCTCGGACCTGCCTGGTGTGTTCCTTGTTCTTCATGATGCTCTCTGCGCTTTAAACGGACCTCTGAGACTATCACAGTGCAGGTGCATTTATACGGAGACTTGATTACACACAGGTGGATTCTATTTATCATCATTAGTCATTTAGGTCAACATTGGATCATTCAGAGATCCTCACTGAACTTCTGGAGAGAGTTTGCTGCACTGAAAGTAAAGGGGCTGAATAATTTTGCACGCCCAATTTTTCAGTTTTTTATTTGTTAAAAAAGTTTGAAATATCCAATAAATTTCATTCCACTTCATGATTGTGTCCCACTTCTTGTTGATTCTTCACAAAAAATTAGTTTCATATCTTTATGTTTGAAGCCTGAAATGTGGCAAAAGGTCGCAAAGTTCAAGGGGGCTGAATACTTTCGCAAGGCACTGTATATATATATTTTCAAGAAACATATGTTACAGATTCAGTCACGTGGACTTTTAAAGAAATTGATTTGACCCAGTTGATGGCAAAGCTTCAAATTTTAATGGCTAGAATACTGTACAGTAGCAACATTCTTCTACTGAAGACAGAGAAAAAGGGGAAAACAAGGTTCTAAACCTTGACCAGTAATCTTTCAATGACAGATCATAATGGCATGAGAGAATATAATAGCATGATGCAGTGCCTATCTGTATAGTATGTCTGTATGCTGAAAGGATCACAATGCATCTTTCTGCATATTATTTGTTTAATTATTTTCCATGATCTTTGTTGTTTTTTAAAACAGGGCTCCACAATTTCCCTGCCTATGAAGGAGAGATCCAAGAAAGATGTTTTCATGGAAGAACAAACAAAATATCTCCTGCTATGCCAAGCATTTCCTAAAATTTTTATGATGACTGACATTCAGCTGGGGAGGACAATCTCTAAATCCATTTTTAACCATGCCATCTTGAAGATTACACCTGGAGATTGTATTCTCAAGGACTCTGGGGGAAGTTTGCAAGTAAATAACTGGTTTTGATTAAAACATTTCTGAAGTGAAGTACAATATCCATTTATCCCTAATTGGACCCAAATTGGAAAATCCACATTCAATTAAAATCAAAGAGGGTGGTAACCATGTGTTTTCAGTTAAAAGTGTAATGAATGTTAACAGATGAGTTTAATTTTTACAATTGTATGGATGTGTTTGGGGTGTGTCTTGTGGTTTATGGCATATCTGTCAAAAAAGAAAATTACTTTAGCCACATTATACCAGTAAAAACAAAACCATAAACATGTCCTAGAGTTGTTAAACTCTGGACTAAACAAAGGAAACTCCATGAAAATTCAATTATTTAATGAATGAGGAATAACCAACCGAATTACCGTGAGTGAAATAAACACAGCACTCATGTACTGTATGTTCATGGTGTACTCTGTTTACGTAACATGTACAATGTATGGAAAAAAGTACAGTATGTTTAAATCTAAATTAAATTGCTGAATACTAAGAATTACAAGGCCTATACTTAGATTAATCTCTGCAGCTGCTTGGCAACATGGCAGAATTTGGAACAGTACGACCCGCTCAGTCATTCTGTCTTTAGATTTGAATGAATACAAGATAGATTCCAAAAAGATATCTAGTAAAATAGAAATCACTCAGTAACATTGACTATGAATGATATTCAACACAAGAATGCTTGTATTAAAAAAAAAAAATAATAATAATAATAATAATAATAACAAAAACTTTATTAACAGTATGGCAGTTAAATGTTTTGCATTAAACATGCCACAGCTACAGTAATCAGTTACCACCAACAGCAGTTAGTTTGTTTGTTGCAGGTTCCCAATCTTTTGGTTTAGTTTTGATAGAAGCCTAGCCTGAGTTGTGTTGCTGTGCTGTTCAGCAACTATAACCCTGCTTTTACCAGTATTGTAGCTAATGTTCTTCTTGGCAACATGACTAGCATTCCCTGTAACGATTATTGCTCCCTACAAGGATAATTTTCCCTCAAAGGCTTTGCTTTTTAATCATTCACAATGAGAAGTAAATAAACCATTTTTGTTTCATACAGCAGGTTCACATTTCATGTAGCCATTGGCATAACAAAAACAATAATATAATATCTTCAAAACATCAGAATTATAGTCCAGTGTGGAACAAACCCAGCATGCTGTACAATAATATATGGTAATTCCCAATGCAGGATGTTCTTGTTTAATTACAGCCTAGAAGCTCTCGATTCATTTTGAATACATCATTATTCAGGAGACAATCCATTGAAAATCAGCCTGACTACAACGAATCCACTTCTAATTTCACAGTAACTGCTACTTAAGGTATTTTTGTAAGCCTAATTTGTCAACGGAATTTAAAAGTTGATTTCTCTCATCAGAAATAAAAACTAGAAATTGTGAACAAAAACAAAGCTCCCTGGGAGCAGCATCTAAGGAGAATGTCATATTAGAAGTAAAATGAAAAAAAATCTGTATCATTAATATACGGAGGTGGCAAATTCATACAAGCTCTTTTCACAGGGATGCTGATCACCTATACTAGTACTACTAACAACAACAACAACAACAATACACAAAGCATTTCTTAATGTACTTAGATGACCTTTTAAATGCATGACTAAAAAACTAGAGTAATTGCCACTTATTCAAGGCCCTCAAATCCAACTTCAAATTCAACTACTGAAGCTTCCAGATCAAGATAATTTCAGCAAATTAGCATCTACCTTACCAATCACACTACTCATCTAGCCTAACCCTAATAATAGCTCATAACATGGTTGTACTGCAAGGATCATCTGCTTTAACACATAAGTCTATAATGATATAATCCCTGCTTTGCCCTAATATTCACAATGATAGATCTTGCTTAATATGATGCCTGCTGTATCATGTCTTTTGTTTTGGCTCAGCATTGTGATTTATTACAATGAGATTAGCTCATAGCTTCAAGTAACACTGTTTCGCTTATGTTAAGAAGAATGTAATATCACACAAATATAATACAATGGGAAAGACGTGCTGAATAAATAAAGGCACTGGGATTCTTTGCAAATGCTTACAAAAACACAACAGTGATGCAGTGTGCTGTGCAAGTCAAGTGTTACACTGTACCAGTTACTAATAGAATAGTGTGATACACATAAAAAGTGAGTCATCCAACTGCATACCGTAGTTAAAACGGGTATAAAAAAGGAACCTTGTAACAACAATTTACTATATTTTACTATTAAACTGCATTTAAAATGGGTTCCTGTTTTAAAATCCTGTTGATTATATGCTATGGATTGTGAATGTTATCAGTAAAATGGTATCATGTTTCAGATGACCTACTGCACAACTTAACTCACAAGCTTTTCACTTCTTTCTATTGTGTCAATATATAGCTGAACAGATAGACAGATAAGAAGGCAGCCATTCAACCAGCCTCTGTCTCCAAAAATGAATTCTCACTTTGCTCCCCAGTGACTGTGGTTGAGAAGAAAGCCTTTGTGACCAGTGCTTGTTAATTTGAATCTGTTTAGACTGGCTGAGAAAGACCCACGTGGTTTTTCACTTGTTTCTTTTATTTCCACAGAACTCATTAAAAAACCAAACCTAAACCTCATCATGTACAGCTGACATCCAAAATGTATAACTCTACTACTGTATTAGTAATGATTGATAGGTTGAGCGGTAATAACTGCTTTCCTATGCCACATCTCAGCCAGCCTTTAATCTTCTCCCTTTCGAAGAAACAGTCACATTTTTTAAGGTAGTATAAACATATGGTTAAATAAGGAGAAAAGTCTATAAGCATTTGCTTCTAACTATAAAGGGGCCACCAAATCCTCTTTCTTGTTTTGGTAGGGGTGGTGGGAGCTTATTGCCTTAACGCTGGCTATTAATTTTGCAATTCCTGTTCCTGTTAATATACTTCACTTGTGTGGTCTGCCTGTATTGAATAACAGTGAGAAGGATTTACAATTTTACTGTGCAGCTGTTGTTGGACTACAGAAAAATCAGCTATAGAACAGAAGCAGAGACTGCATTCATCTTGTGAAAGCAACTGCACTGCATTTTGTTATGACTGTGTGATTGCAGGCCTCAGTCCTAAACAAATCAGATTTGACTAATATCTTGATTACCATAAGAGTATATAATTTCATCCTGCCTGCCTGATTATCTAGGCACACAGTGGTGAGTTCTTCCCATTGCATGAGTGTCTGTGAAATACATTGCATGCATAAAGTTCATCAAATGCTTTTTAGATATTTCAAATATGAGAAGCAAACCTGGTTGAAGATAAAGATATAAATCACTAAAAAAATTGTCGGCGAGTTTTACTTTAGTTTCATTTCTCCTCTAAATATTAAAATACTGTATCTACATTTAAAACAAATAAGAAAGATTAAAAAAAAAATATGGATGCAATTTGCAAACTTTTTGTATGATATATTCAAGAATATCAGGACAGAATCATTTTCCTTATTCATATCAAATTGATCCCATTAACTATGGAAAGCAATGTTTATTTCATTTACAGTGAGACTTACAGCTAGAAGTTTATACAGTAGACATACAATTACATGTGCTTTAATTGTACCCAGCAGAACTGAGCGAACAGAAAAGTGATTAAACTGGTAAGAAATTCACAAAAAATAATTGTATGGTCAAATATAATAATGGGCTCTGTGGAATACAGCAATCTAATTAGTGTGAAGGCAGTTTTTGTGGTTTTCACGTTAAAGTGTGAAAACTTTCATTATCCTTTTTCACATTTCCATACCAGTTCCATAACCACAGAAGCTGTATCATGTTTATAGTTAAAACAAAATGAATGGGCATAAACTATGGCTTCAGAATAAACTATGCTTAAGAGATTATGATCTACAGTTTATGCAGGTGTACAGGTAGAACTCATGCCTGTGTCATTGCATTTTAAATGCCACGCCCGTCTTCTGTTATATCTTATCTACGACAAGAAAACAGTTTCCAATGCCATGGGAAATGAGCAACAATTTAAAAAAATAATTGTTTTCATCTGTGCAAGTAAATGTTGAGTTTTATGAGGATTACTTTACTGATTTTGGCCATCTGGGAAAACAGGTGAGCATAATGAAGGATCACTCCCAATCCCCAGTTCAGAAATAGACACTATTCCCATTGTGTAGAAAGCCGCATAACAAAAGCTCCTGCTTTTACCTCTAGAGGCCCTGTGTTTGAATTGTGCCCCATCACAAGCTAGGTGGTCTCAGCACATTGTCGAGCTGAGTGCTGCCTGAATTGACACAACTGTCTTTGCTTCCAAATTCTGCTGGATTAAAAAAAGTATGTACATTCAATTATACTATCGTCACAGTTTACAGACATTCTTCAGGTCATGACTTTGGCACAGTGGCGAGGCAGTTTAAGGAGATCAAATATAAAATACACTGCTGCTCAATTTGGCTAGTTGATAGGTGGTATGCTGGCTTCTCAAAATTCACAAGCACTACAATAACGATGGTACTGATAGTATATTATTAGGTACCCTGTCCTTGGTTAAGTGACATACAGTACACTGTAATTACAAACGCAGTTGTGTTGTTATTATTAACAGTGTAGACTTTTCTTTTAAAGGATTAGTTAGTTCTATCAAGCAAACATTTAGTACACAGACCATCAGTATTTCGTATTTCTTACATAAATCAGTGATAGACTGTACATTACAGAACTATGTATTCTTTTCTGCTTTTGCTCTCAGGAGGAAGAAAAAAAAGGAGTTTAGTTATACACTCAGCGTCTGTTCTTCATTAATTTCTGTGACTTATGTGAGAGGTCCCCTTTATTCTGTGTTTCCTCTTAGGCATCTTTCAATGTGAATGACATTCCATGAACATGAATATTATTAGATTTGTTCAGGTTTTGCTACTTTCAGCTAAAAACCCTAAGGCTATTTCTCCTAAAATCCCGACAAAAACACAGTTTAGATCTTTGTAGACATCTTGATTGTGCCGGTTTTGACGGCTTGGCTTAATCCATCCAGTCAGCCTTGTCTTTAATATAATCACACAGAGAGACTTCAAAAAAAGCATCTATCAATTTTAAACACTTCAATGATCTATTGTATATATCAAAGCATTTATATGAATTAATGTATGTATGTATGTATGTATATATATATATATATATATATATATATATATATATATATATATATATATATATATATATATATATATACACAGTACTGTGCAAAAGTTTTAGGCAGGTGTGAAAAAATGCTGTAAAGTAAGAATGCTTTCAAAAATAGACATGTTAATAGTATATATTTATCAATTAACAAAAAGTGAGTGAACAGAGGAAAAATCTACATCAAATCAATATTTGGTGTGACAACCCTTTGCCTTCAAAACAGCATCAATTCTTCTGGAGATTGTTAAAAAAGGGAGGTATACACCACAAATACCCGAACTGACTCAGGAAGGGAAGGGATATACTTGCCACTTCAAAAATTTAAATTATTAAAGGTATCTGTGGCTTACCAGTAGCTGTCAATTAAAAACACTTTTGTGAGATTTGTATTTTGTAACCTAACTGTATCCCGTTAAGACTGCCCATGCAGCATTTGACAGGCTGCACAAAATGTCAGTTTATCAGCCAAGATGATTAAGATGGTAGTAAGCAAGGTAATTTGTCAAAGAAATATGGTGCATGGCAAGTGGTTTTTGAAAAATCATGATACTACACGGGGCATGATATTAAGTGAGGTGATATAAAACAGGTTCATCTGTATATAGCACTCCAGATAAGCTTTTGGGTTATTGAGTAATTTACTCCACAACATAAACACCGTGTGCGTAAAATGCATTTTGGGTGAATAAAATGTAACATTACCTTAAAGTCTCGAGTACTTCCAATACATATACTATATACTTTAATGATAACCTATGGAGTATGCATTAACTACAGCCTGACATTTTAACTGTAATGTTACTTTGAACTACTGTAAAAAACCTTGGTCTTACAACAAAAACTTCTGTTTCCTTATTTTCCACCTGGAAAAAACAATATATTTTTCGCAGCCATTTAGCCCTGCCTTAATAATAATTTAAAACAAAACATAAAAATCGTCAATGAAAAAAACTGTACTGATTCTGCAGTAATGCAAATAAAGAAACGATAATGCTGCATTCCTTACTGATCGCCTTGCTATAGCAATGTAAAGCATCGTGACTCTCTCCAAACACAGAATATTGTATTTATTATATAGATTTACCTTCCAAAAATGTGTTTGACAGGTAAGATTGAGGGGGGCGAAGATGGCGTTGAGAAATCCTGAAGACGCTGGGCTGGGAACCAACGAAGTACAAGAAGCTTGAAAACATGCAAACAAGCTGTGCAGCAAAATTGCTATGCATACAGTATTCTTTACGCATTTAAAAACCATGCATAATTTGTATTTCAATAACAAACACCCAGTGGAGCGCTGTATATATAACAGACTTTTTAAAATGTAACCATCGCAGCTCCAGATGTCTTTTCACAACCAGTAACACCATATTTTCAGTACACAGACTTCACTGTAATCATGCACATTTGAAACTTTTTTTGCTGTTTTTTTTTTTTGGAGTGAGAAGATTAGTAAAAAAAAAAAAAAAATCATAATAATGAATGCAATATATGTTAAAGTAATATACAGACTTTGAGGGTGTTAATAATCTTTGTAAGATTACTACACATTTTTTCATGGTTCATTTTCTATTAGCAGAATACTAAAAAGTCTACAAAAATTGCCCTGGATTACATTTGATTTAAAAAAGTGTATTTGCTGATGTGAGAAAAAAAAAAAGAAAGATCTTCCTTTTGTATTATTATTATTATTTAATTCTTAGCAGACGCCCTTATCCAGGACAACTTACAATTGTTACAAGATATCACATTATTTTTTACACATTATTTTTACAAATAATTACCCATTCATACAGTTGGGTTTTTACTGGAGCAATCTAGGTAAAGTACCTTGCTCAAGGGTACAGCAGCAGTGTCCCCCATCTGGGATTGAACCCACAACCCTCCAGTCAAGAGTCCAGAGCCCTAACCACTACTCCACACTGCTGCCTTATAGGATAATGTTCCATAACAAGTGGTGGACTACTATACGCCTTCAAAAATCCTAAATGACACACAAAAAAGTCAAGGTGAACTGTCTTTACAACTGCACATTGCAAGCAGCTTTAACTAGTATAAGCATAATAATACAAACTGCATTGTAAAGTCACCTTGTATGCAGTTACAGAATAACACTGTAACAATCCAATTTGATATCCTAAGAGCTACTTTAATTAAATGTTACATACTGTCAAACAGATAAAGAAATGACAAAAACACTTTTACTATGCTCCTACTCTATCTGTTCAAGCTTAATACTATCATTCTAAAAGTGTACTGCCTATGTATTAGAATTCTTTTCACATGTCTTGGAGAAAGTGTAGAAACGATTTTGACATCTAACAGTGTTACTGAAAGAGAAGCAGTACATGCCGGTTTTGATCCAAACAAGCACAACACCAGGTATGGAACGGGTTAAAACCCAACGGCAGCTTGTTTAGCTATGCACAGATGGTATTTTGTATTATGTGCTCTGTCTCTGTCGTAAAGCAGGGTTTATTGGCCCTTTGCCCAATGCAATATATCTTTCATAATTTACTTCACAGCGTTATCGCAAAAGCATAAATGTATATACTGAATTGCAGCAATTGTAAAGAAATGCCTCAATATAAAGGGTGAGGTGCTGTGAAAGTGGTTTAGTGAGAAATCTTATTTTGGTTCAGTTTTATGAGACTGTTTATCAAATGACTGATGGCATTTTTTAAACAGCAACCTCTTGTATATCATCATCATCATCTTTTTTTTTTCTTTCTTTGTTCCTAAGCAGTGTTGTTTTATGTAAATGTTTTAAACATGAAACATCTAATAAAATCCAGTACATTATACCATAAAAATAGGCTTGTATGTACAGTAATCTGGCACGTATCCGACTGCAGTGGGACCAGAGTAAGGGCGGATATGTAAAAAGTCAGATGAATGAATCCTGTTTTAAATACCATTATACACAGCTGTAACAATTACTATATTCACACAATTATTCTTTTGAGATTCAGCTTTTATTAGGGAGCTGCCCTAAATCCCTTGTTTAGAATGATACTCTGTATTAATTCTTGTGACAGGGTAGCCGTCTGCCGCGTGGGTGTGTGCATTCGCTGCTGAATGACAAGCAGGAGATCGAGACGGAGGTTGAAGTTGATATGCCCGCAGGCAAACATAATTTATTTACATATCAACACACTGAACAGCTCACGTGACACTACCAGCAATGGCTGTGCACAGAGCACGTACAACATAGTGTAGGAAAACCTTGGTAGAATCTACAATATCTGAACTAATCTTCTCTGCTCAATAATAAAGTAACGTTGCTGAATAGACTGATCATGGCGGATAAACGGTTAGGGTGGATTACTATATTTTTTTTTCTCAGAAATAAAATTTTGCACACCCTATAAAATGAACAAATGTTGCTTCATAAAGGCAAATGAAACCTAACGAATAATGTTATGTTAAAAAATGGAATTACATAGCTTTGTAGTTTTCCACAAATCTACCATGAAATACTACTATTATGGCTTCCGGTAGACTTTTGCGATGTCATTTTGTAGTTTCTTTGAGTAAATGACTAAATAAAAGACCAAAATTATGTTCATAGAGTTTTTTTTTGTTTTTTTTTTTATGTCTGAATCATACAATTCTACATGATGCTAAATGTTTGGCCATAGTTGTATGTCTTTCCACAACACGGTACCTCCCTCAGAAATCATCATACTTGTTTTGGCTTCCAATTCCAGTCTTTTGATCATTCTGTACAGCTCTTTATCTTAGTTTATTATATCTTCCTATTGGTGACTAATATACAGATCCTACATGAAGCATTCCAACAGTATTTCTCTGCTAGCAGCATTTCAAACAAATTACCTTCTGTCATCACTACGGGTCTAATGAAGATTTCTTGATATATTTTCTTCTTTTTACTTTTTTTGACTGCTACGTCTGTAAGGCCTAATTACTAGCATATTTTTTGTGACAATATCATTTGGCCAAATGGTTAAGAATAATATAAATCTAGGACATTCAAATGAAATGGATTCTACTGTACTAACAAATTCCTTGTATTATAGATGAGTATAGTAGATTGTTTGACAGTTTAATTTTAGTATGAGCACTAAAAAAAAGTATTTAAATTATTAACTGTACTTTTCATTTCAAGAACACTTAGGGAAGCATATTAACTCTCAAATAATTTTTGTTTTTTCAAACCAGGAGCAGGGTTGGGGTCAATTCCTTCTTTTCAATTCTAATTCAATTTCCAATTTATTTTTTAAAATCAATTCCCAATTCCAATTCCTTCAAAGGAATTCCAATTGGAATTTATTAAAATGGAATGGGAATTGGAATTAGGAATTGGTATTAAAAAACAGATTGTGGTTAAAGTTTATCTTTACTTAACTAGGTGTTGATGCTGGCTGCGTTTTATTAACATGTTTAACATAATAGCAACCGAATGCATGGCTTTCAGCACCCCCATTATGCAAATATTGCCAGTGCCACTGCACTAACGTGTGTCTTCCTGTGCATACTATGCAATCAAACTCTTTAAGCTTATTTAACATTTATATAACAAAAAAAGAAAATACCCAATGTGTGTCAGGTCTGATTTCCCAAACGATCAAAAACAACTCATTTTCTAATCTCATAGAACTGCTGCATGAATTGGGGGTAAATTTATTTTAAATTAGCTATAGAAAATTAAATAACTTTAGAAAAAAAGGGTTGGAAAATATTAATGCTGAAATGTTTTACATTAAGGGGCCAATGTAAGGATACGTGCAAAGTGATTTGTGGCTGCAAAACACCCATATTGCTGCCAAAAAACATGTTTAGCTGATGTAAAGTGGGAATTTAGCGGTCACTAAAAATGCGGCGTATGTAAAGAATGTTTTTCACTTGCTATTCTGCACCTGCAATCAAATTAGCACTTTGCCATCATTAACACATTTAAATGATATTGAAATGTATTCAAATGAAGAAAAGAGCATGGAATTGGGTGGGGATCTGGAATACTAAAATCTTCAGAGCAGAAGGGCAAGACAGTGAAGAGTCAGCATATTCAAACAGGGTCCCTTTGTATGGGATGGACTGTCCGCTTGCCTCTCCAGCGGTGATGTGGATGGCAGCCCTCCTACTGGTCCTGCTGTTCGCTTTTGTTTTTCATCCGCAGGTCCTGCCACCTTTTCATCACCTGGTTGACTGTCCTCCTGGTAACACCGACAGCATTAATGTCTCCACTCTCCACTATAGATATGATATGGCCTCTTTGGTAGCATAACTGATGTTGGCTGAGGCTTTTCCAAATAACTCAATTTCATGCTGAGTGACCTCAGCCGTAAGGACTCTCAAAACTTATTTTCTTTTCATGCACCAAGAGGACTTTGCTGCCCTTTCTCTGACATATATTTTTGTTTGGTTTGATTTTCGTGCTCCACAAATCTCATACAGTGCCTACTGCTTTCTGTACTCCTAACTCACCTCACCTCTGAGCTGTAAGTGCGCCCGATGCAAAGGTGGCACTCATTGTGACCCTCATTATCATGATTGCGGCTCATTACTTGTGTGTGTTGACTAATTTCTATTGCTCTTAAGCTTACATTGGCCGCAGTGCAAAATAATTGCCTGGCCGCTAGGTAATTTGGATTTTGCAGCTGCGATTGTTTGCACTGCGCTTATCCTTACAACAGCCCCTACATGTCTGCCACATCAATAGTTCCTATGTAAAAACGACAATTATGCATCATTTAATATATTGCTAATTAATTTTGCCTATTTGTTTTTGCATGTGCAATTACAACAGGAATTAATGGTTTAATAAAGCGCTTATTAAAAAAAAAAAAAGAAATTAAACTAAATTTGTTTTGTTTGCTCAAAGAATCTTGTGATCAAATACTAAATACAGAATGCTGCCTGAAACAGTTTTCAAAATCTACAGTTAGTTAAAACTGTTGCTTGTTTCAATACCAAAAGGACTTCCATATTCTGTCTACTGGAACAAAACATCATACAGTAGCATTCAGCTGTAAAAAGTGTCACAGAATCCCTTCTACAATCTTAAGATGGTACACTCATCTATATCCCACCATACTTATTACTATATTTTAGGACTTTAAATAACTGGCAGGATGCTGGGTGAGGGGATTTAACAATATGCCATATCCACACTGATGAAGGCACATTGTAGGTGCATATTCTGTTTTCTTCAGTATGTCAATTACTTCAGTGTGTATTGTGACAAAGTGTGTGGCAGTGTGGTCGAGGGAAGATATACAGGGCCGTGTTTAATGCGCAGCCTGGACCCTATTTAAAAAAAATAGCGAAAGGAAAATGTAGTCCTGCTGGTTAAATCTGACCATCCGAACTACCTTTCTCAGATGCCTGGGGTTACCTGGGCCAGTGTGCAATTACCCAGGGTTGAGTAATTGGTTTCACCTGTGTTTAAAGGTCGGTATTTAAGGAAGGTCTCGCTTGGTACTAGGCTAAAGCTGAGGTGCTGAAAGGACCCCACCAACCTTTTGTATAAGGTAACAACTGTATTATCAAATTGGTACAAAAATGTGTTTGTTCTGTCAACTACTGTCAGAGTTGTCATAGTATGTAAAGATGATTCAGCCTTCAGCAATTCAAGCAGGTTAAAAAATGCTCTCTACCCCAAAGATGGTTTAAAAGGAAATATAGTAATCCTTCTCTTTCCCTCTATTACATTTTGTAGTATTGCTTGCAAACAATTTTTTTGTGTATATTCTGCATCAGTAAAAAATAAATTTTCATAATAATTGTTTAACAAACGTGACATAGTTGATTTTTAGCTTGATTTGGTGGCGTGCAAGCCAGAATGAGACATTTCTAAGTAGTGATAAGCTGAAATAACTCATTTTCAATTAACCCAAAACCAATAAACTGGGTTGTGTGTTGACTAAACTTGCAGATTATTCCCTCCTGATGCTGGGATTAGGAAGGAAATGTGATAGTTGGGACATTTATTATATATATATATATATTTTTTTTTTTCTTTAAAGATGGTTAATTGCCATAAATTGGGAGGCACAACCTCATAACAACCTTCAGGGAAAACAATTAAAAACAGTATAGTATTTCCTACGTGAAATGGACCCACACTTAATATTCACCATTGGAAGCAAAGCTGTGAAGTTGTCAGTTTTTGCAAACTACCAGACATTATTCATGACTTATTTAGCTGGAGGGAGGTTATTGATTTTCTTCTTTTTTTTCCTTCATAAATCTGGAAACCCGCTCAGTTCTCCCATGGGACCCATTATGTTCATTGGTCTCTATCCCAAAACAACAGTTCAAGGTTATAACTATAAAACTGTTCACTTGCAACACATTTTTCACATTAGAAAAGTGAAATTAATTATGCACTTAGAATAGCTGCTAAAATAAGGACATGCTAGCACTATTATACACATTCTTGTATCATCTTGTTACTCAGTAGAAACACATTTTGACCTAAATAATAAAGAAGTAGCAATAACTGCTATATTTAATCTAAGTAAGAAGCTCCCTTTTTTCAAAAGGTCTGTTTATGTGACACTATATTTTTTTAACAAAGTAGGGCAACAGCTTGTATGAGGTTTTACAATCCTACAAGTACCATTTCCCTTAGGTTTTCTGCAGTGGGTATAAAGTGTCATTAGGTGTTTTGCATTTAAAGAGATTGGTAATGTAACTGCAACTCCTTGTTTTCATTTATCATAAAATCTGTCTTTCACTACAGGGTAAAAAAATCCAAGTCTGTAACACATAGACTTTGGCCTGAAGCTAAATATGAGCAGAAAAAATCCCATACATATAGCTGTCGTTAATTTTATTGCTGCCTGTCCATTTATTTATATATATATATATATATATATATATATATATATATATATATATATATATATATATATATATATATATATATACACACACACACACATATATATACATATATACACTACCGGTCAAAAGTTTTAGAACACCTCAATTTTTCCAGTTTTTATTGAAATTTACGCAGTTTAATGTCTCAATGTACTCTGAAATTAAAGCATAGAACAAATAAACAATTGGAGATAAAAAAGAAATCATGGAATCGTTTTGTTTAACAAAATTTAATCTAAATTTTTGACTCATCAAAGTAGCCACCTTTTGCAGATATAACAGCCGAACACACTCGTGGCATTCTTTCTACAATGGAAATCAAATATTGTTCGGAAAGTTCTTCCCAACACTGTTGCAGAAGTTCCCACAAATGTGTTGCACTTGTAGGTTGCTTTGCTTTCACCCTTCTGTCCAGTTCATCCCAAACCAGCTCGATGGGGTTTAAGTCTGGAGACTGTGCTGGCCATTCCATGATTTGAAGCCTACCGTCTTGTTCTTTTCTTCTAAGGTAGTTCTTACATAGCCTGGAGGTATGTTTTGGGTCATTATCTTGCTGTAGGATGAACCCCTGACCAACTAGGCGTATACCAGAGGGTATTGCATGGCACTGCAAAATGCTGTGGTAGCAGTTTTGGTTCAGGGTGCCACTCACTCTGTGCAAGTTGCCGACTCTGGATCCAGCAAAAGAGCCCCAGACCATCACGCTTCCTCCTCCATGTTTGACAGTTGGTGTCACACACTGAGGAACTATCCTTTCGCCTACTCGACGGCGTACAAAAACCCTGCGTGATGAACCGAAGATTTCAAATTTTGATTCATCGGTCCATAAGACCTTCTTCCAGTCTTCAGTAGTCCACTGGTGGTGCTTCATGGCCCAGGCAAGCCTCTTTTTCTTATTTTGCCATCTTAGCAATGGCTTTCTTACTGCCACTCGACCTGTCAAACCTGCAACTCGAAGTCTTCTCTTCACAGTTGAAACTGAGACTTGCTTACTTCGACCAGTGTTAAGCTGTGCTTGAAGCTGTTGTCCTGTGAGCCGCCTATCACGCAAGCTGTTGACTCTCAGAAACTTGTCTTCTGATTCTGTTGTGGCTTTGGGTCTGCCAGGCCTCTTCCTGTCAGAGTTTCCTCCAGTTTCCAAGTGCCTTTTGATGGTGTAGGAAACTGTACTCACTGACACCTTGGCTTTCTTTGCAATTTCTCTAAAGGAAAGACCTACACTTTTAAGGGTTATAATGGTCTGTCTGTCTTCCTTTGTTAATTGCCTTTTTCTCGCCATTATGAGAGCAATATACTACTTCCTGCAGTACAATACTGTCCGAATAATGCTTGAGAGTGTAGTAACACAGTCTATTCCAACACTGCTTTTACACAGGCAGAGGGTTTGTAAGTAATCAGCAAAAGTTGGGACACCTGTAGGAATTGTTAGCATCAACTTTCAAGGCTTAATTTACTTCCATTGCTGCAGAACAGCTGTAAGTTGTTAACCCATTACTTGTTCCCTGAAAAAGGCCTTTTTGTATAACTCTGAAATGTACATTGTTTTTCAGTTTTTGGTAACCTAAACTTTTTTTTTTAACCTCTGGCAGTTTAACGCTTACCTTTGTACCATTTCAGGTTATTCACTGGACTTGAACTGCTTAAATTTCAATAAAAACTGGAAAAATGGGGGTGTTCTAAAACTTTTGACCGGTAGTGTATATATATATATATATATATATATATATATATATATATATATATATATACATACATATATACATATATACATATATACACACACATACACAGTGCCTTGCAAAAGTATTCAGACCCCTGACCAATTCTCTCATATTACTGAAGTACAAATGGTACATTGAAATTTTGTTCTGTTTGATATTTTATTTTAAAACACTGAAACTCAAAATAAATTATTGTATGGTGACATTGGTTTTATGTTGGGAAATATTTTTAAGAAAAATAAAAAACTGAATATCTTGCTTGCATAAGTATTCAACCCCTGTGCTGTGGAAGCTCCCAGTTTACACAGATGAAAGAAATTGCCCTAACGAGGACACAATTACCTTACCATTGGCCTCCACCTGTGAACCATTAAAGTTGCTGTCACATTTTCTGGATAAAAACCCCACTGTTGAAGGATCATTGGTCAGGCTGTGAATCTGAAGGAAAATGAAGACCAAAGAGCATTCTACAGAAGTTAGAGATAAAGTAATACAAATGCATAGATTAGGGAAAGGGTACAAAATAATATCCAAGTGTTTGGATATCCCAGTGAGCACAGTTGGATCAATAATCAGGAAGTGGAAGCTGCATCACACCACCCAGGCACTGCCAAGAAAAGGCCGTCCCTCAAAACTCAGCGCTCAAACAAGAAGGAGACTTGTGAGAGAAGCCACAGAGAGGCCAACAATCACTTTGAAGGAGCTACAGAGTTCAGTGGCTGGGAGTGGAGTAATGGTGCACCAGTCAACCATATCAAGAGCTCTGCATAACACTGGCCTGTATGGGAGGGTGACAAGAAAGAAGCCGTTACTCAAAAAGTACCATCTGAAAGCACGTCTGGAGTTTGCCAGAAAGCATGAGAGTGACCCAGCTGCGATGTGGGAAAAGGTTTTGTGGTCAGATGAGACCAAGATAGAGCTTTTTGGCCAAAACTCAAAGCGCTATGTGTGGCGCAAACCTAACACTGCCCATGCCTCAAGACACACCATCCCTACAGTGAAGTATGGTGGTGGCAGCATCATGCTGTGGGGATGCTTCTCATCAGCAGGGACTGGGCATCTTGTTAAAATTGAAGGAAGAATGGATGGAGCAAAATACAGGGAAATACTGCAAGAGAACCTGCTTCAGTCCACTAAAAACCTGAAGCTTGGGAGGGAATTCACCTTTTCAGCAGGACAATGATCCCAAGCACAAGGCCAAAGCAACATTGGAGAGGCTCAAGAACAAAAAGGTGAATGTCCTACAGTGGCCCAGTCAAAGTCCTGATCTTAATCCCATTGAGAATCTGTGGCACTATTTGAAAATTGCGGTCCACAAGCGTCGTCCAAACAACCTGAACAACCTGGAGCAAATCTGAAAAGAAGAAAGGGCCAAAATCACTCCGACACTGTGTGCAAAGCTGGTACATACTTACCCCAAAAGACTTAAAGCTGTTATTTCAGTGAAAGGTGGCTCTACCAAATATTAATGTGTGGGGGTTGAATACTTATGCAAGCGAGATATTTCAGTTTTTTATTTTTCTTAAAAATATTTCCCAACATAAAACCAATGTCACCTTACAATAATTGATTTTGAGTTTCAGTGTTTTAAAATAAAATATCAAACAGAACGAAACTTCAATGTACCATTTGTAATTCAGTAATATGAGAGAATTGGTCAGGGGTCTGAATGCTTTTGCAAGGCACTGTATGTGTGTGTGTGTGTGTATATATATATATATATATATATATATAGACACACACACACAATAAAATAAATAAAATGAAATAAAATACTGTGCGGCATGGTAAATGCATACTGTACTAAGTGCAATAAGGTATAGAAAAAAATAGCATTACAAAGCACAGGGTGTCCATAAATAGATAATTGTTACATCTTCAAATACATGCAAATGATTTTAATGAGCAATCCTTATCACAAGTGCAGTGGCGCTCCATATATTCTCAATTAACTGCAGATACATCGCACTTGGGTAGTTTGTTAAATGCCGTGTCAAGCAGTTATTGCGAAAACACATTTTTGAAAATGTACCTGAAGATGGGATGATTTTCTGACTTGGCAATAAATGCCCCACCCAGTTGTTCAGTTTTAATTACTGATTTAAAAATTGTTTGTCGGTGAAGAACTACAATAGCCTGCAGAACTGCACAATATGGGGATCAGTTTGGAGCTTGACTACAATATATTGGAGTGTTTACATGGTTATTGTTACAAGCATGGCTATTACACACATTTGGGAAGGAAACAAAAAAGCCTGCAAATAGCTAAAAGCTCATCATAAATATGAAATTAAAAAGCAGAAGCAGCAAGTAAAACTAATGACTACATTATAGCCTAAAGCAGACACAGTGATAGAAACAATAAATCAAAACGTTGCCCACCTGACTATTTTTACCTCAGAATTAGCTTAAAGTCTAACTGTTGTCATCCCTGTAAGCATTTGGGTTTGTGAAGATATAGTTTTCAATGTGTTGATGAACAGCAAGATTAACTTAATATTTGTATCAAAAATAATTAAATGAAGAGGGTCACAGTACTGCAACAGTACACCTGCTTCAACATCAAAAAAAGATGTAGAGAAATCGACAAAACAATCAGATCAAACAAACACACACATACACTAAATGGAACTGAGCTAATAAAAATCCTGCTTGAACTGATGTGGAACAGCTACCAGCACACACATTTCATGACAAAAGCACCTGGCATTACTTTGGCAGACCAAACATATGCACACACACACACACACACAAATATACCTGCAGGCCTTTCATCCTGGAAACTACAAAGTATTTTTACATCATTAAAAGGTGTTGTGCCCCAAATGACCAAATGAGTTTAAATTAAATTAAAACATAAGAAACTTTACAAACCAGTCGAGGCCATTCGGCCCATCTAACTGGTTTGGTTTGGCTCATTGTGACAGAGATCGAATGAGTCTTAGTGTTAGATCTCCCTCTCGACCTGTGAGAGCACGGTATACGAGGAACAGAGTACCCTTAATGAAATGGCACGACAATTTATTCCGTAGGGTAGATGGAAGTCGGTCAGTTCGGAAGGGGGCGGAGCCATGGCACCCGAGCTCAGTGACCCAGACGGTAAGCGGCGTGGCATCCGAGGACTGGAGGAGCGGATGCGCTCGCTAACCTCGGGGTCATGGGCGAGGGTATAAATAGGGGGCATGGCTTGAGTGATCTGTTCCTTTGCATATGGTTAAGTTAAATAACCGAGAAGGAGCCCGTACTGTGAGTAAATCGTGAGTGTTCTGTGTCTGTGTATTAACACTGTGTGTCGTGTGTGTTATTTGTCACAGAAGATTACTGAGCACGATCCGGAGCTGCAGCCGCAGGCCAGCGAAAAACCCGGACTTCACCACTCACCTTTCACTACCAACTGTCTTTGTGTTTGCACCTTTTAGCACTTGAATCACGCACTGTCTTTTGTGTTCGTGTTTAGTGTGGGTGTCGGAACGGGACTTTGGGGTTGCGGGTCAAACCCGCGGGATTATAAATTAGAAGTGATACACGCCGCTGTATCACTTCCAGCACTATTATTATTTACAGGTTTTGCCTTGAGGCTCTGGACATTTACTAAAAATAAATAAACACCCTTGCACCTGTACCAACGTCTGTCTGTGTAATTATTCTGCACTGCACTCACCTGCACGTCATTACCACTTTGCCACACGCATCAAGCAGCTTCTTGAAGGATCCCAGGGCGTCAGCTTCAACAACATTACTGGGGAGTTGGTTCCAGATTCCCATGATTCTCTGTAAAAAAGTGCCTCCTATTTTCTGTTCTGAATGCCCCTTTATCTAATCTCCACTTGTGACCCCTGGTCCTTGTTTCTTTTTTCAGGTCGAAAAAGTCCCTTGGGTCGACATTGTCAATACCTTATAGAATTTTGAATGCTTGAATCAGATCGCCGCATAGTCTTCTTTGTTCAAGACTGAATAGATTAAATTCTTTTAGCCTATCTGCATATGACATGCTTTTTAAACCCGGACTAATTCTGGTGGCTCTTCTTTGCACTCTTTCTAGAGCAGCAATATCCTTTTTGTAACGAAGTGACCATAACTGAACACAATATTCTAGGTGAGGTCTTACTAATGCATTGTAAAGTTTTAACATGACTTCCCTTGATTCAAATTCAACACTTTTCACTATATATCCGAGCATCTTCTTGGCCTTTTTATAGCTTCCCCACATTGTCTAGATGAAGACATTTCTGAGACAACATAAACTCCTAGGTCTTTTTCATAGATTCCTTCTTCAATTTTAGTATCTCCCATATGGTACTTATAATGCACATTTTTATTGCCTGTGTGCAGTACCTTAAACTTTTCTCTATTAAATGTAATTTTTCACGTGTCTGCCCAGTTCTGAGTGCTGTCTAGAACATTTTGGATGACCTTTGCTGCTGCATCAGTGTTTACCACTCCTCCTATTTTTGTGTCGTCTGCAAATTTAACAAGTTTGCTTACTATACCAGAATCTAAGTCATTAATGTAGATTAGGAAGAGCAGAGGACCTAATACTGATCCATGTGGTACTCCACTGGTTACCTCGCTCCATTTTGAGGTTTCTCCTCTAATCAGTACTTTCTGTTTTCTACAAATTAACCCCTCCCTAATCCATGTGCATGCATTTCCTTGAATCCCTACTGCGCTCAGTTTGAGAATTAATCTTTTATGCGGGACTTTGTCAGAAGCGTTCTGGAAATCTAAATAAACCATGTCATATGCTTTGCAATTATCCATTGTCGATGTTGCAGCCTCAAAAAAATCAAGCAGGTGTGTTAGACACAATCTCCCTTTCCTAAAACCATGCTGACTGTCTCCCAGGATACTTTTACCATATAGGTAATTTTCCATTTTGGATTTAGGTATAATTAATCTTTTGTTTTTTATTAACATGCTCTTAGACTTATACTAATGAAATATGAGGGACAATGCCAGCTGATGTCTTTTGGCTGATTATGCATTATATTGTATTATTCTGAAATTAAATCTGCAATTGTGATAAAAGGTATTTACAGTAGTTATGTCTTTAAAATATGATGCTTGTTATTTCAGTGTTTTCTGAAAAGTGAAAGGCAATAACCTGATCTGAACACCTGCTGTCAAACAGGTCCTCTGCCTCCTTCCGGCAGAGACTTGTATTGGGTCACTGGGGTTGAGACTGCTAGACTGACTATTAACAAACAAGGCTAACATTTGACAGACAGCAGTCCGACCTTTTTTGCAACTGGCTTATTTGTGAGACTAGTCTATCTGACCAGCAGGGGCGTCATTTCAGTAACATTCTGCGTCGGGGCAAAGTCGTGTCAGCATTGAACATTCTCGGTCCCAAATCGCATCATGAATGAGAAAAACGAGCCAGTAACTGGGCTTGTTTACACGATAGCGTGCTATGCTTTGTCAATGTCCTTCTATTCTTAAAATAAATTATACAGATTTTTTTTTCCCCAAAGAAAAATCAGAAATACCCTTTAGACCCCAGAATAATTCAACAACCTTTCTGTAGATTCCTCTGAATTTTTGGTAAAAAACTGAGCTTTCGCCTATGTTTTATTTAAATAAACATAACTCAAAAACCAAGAAAAATCTATAAATTACAAGTTTTCTTTATTTTAAAAAAGACAAATCATTCTTTGAAATGACAAGATCGACAGTTTTTGCAAGGTAAAACTTTCAGAAATATAAGTGGTTATAAAAAAAATAAAAAAAAATAGACATACAGTTTCAGATATGGTCAATTTGCATATATTGCAGTGTTTCCCTATGGTAGAATGTGGTAGCGTGATGAACATTTCAAATTACTGTTCCCGAAAAGTTTAAGAAAATGTAAATTGGAGTTTATTTACATTTTTTTTTAAATGGTACACACATATTATTGCTCATATCGGACACCGTCAGTGGGTACAGTAGACAGCAAGATAATAAATGCTACAGCAAACATGAACAGATTCACAACTCAGTGGAAATCCCAAGCAGAGAAAACAGTCTCCACAAAAGATACCTTCATAAATCACAAGGTAAGGCGCTGTTGCTCTGGCTGGGAGTTTTGCAAGCTCAGTACTGCTTTATAGTGACTGACACGGTAACCTTTTCCTGAGGGTACATCAGCGGCATTTCAGAAGTGAAACTACACTTCCGTATAATGTTACAAACTTTCAGACACAGTAAATTTCCATCTGTAATCTTTTACAATGCAATGTGACAGTTTTAATAATTTGTTGTGACAGGCGTACAATATCATGTGCTTTCAAATTCTCCAGGTTTAAAACACATTTAATGGTTGCAATCTTTCCCAAGCGTAACCCATGACAGATCACTATTTTGTGCATTTTTGACAGTGTGGCAGCTGATACCACATAATTACTATATCACTATTAAGTCAGAATTACTGAATTATTATCCTCTTCCTGCGGTTTGATCAACTGACAGTTCACGGGCATCAAGGACAAAAAAGAAAAAAAGAAAATTAAACCTGCAGAGGCTAAAGTAAGTGTTTTCAAATTAAACACACTGCTCCACTCTAATACATTTAACTATGCAATGTAATTATGCAGTTTTAAGAAGAGTTTGATTAGTAGGTGAGAGCAGTGGCAGGACTTCCTTTTTTGATGAATTATACGAAGCTTGGATGTGGCACTTCTTGTTTTCTGTTTCTGAATGCCTTCAGTTAAAAGGTTTGCATATTTAATAAGACAAGGTACTGTAGCCAGTAACTTTTAAAAGTAATTCTCAGTTGGCAAAAAAGCAATCTGCTGAAGTTACTTTTCTGAGTACAAGTTTGCATAAAATCATCATCAAGGTGACAGATACCATAAATGTACATTTTGTGTTATTACCCTCATGGATATATTAAAAAAAAAAAAAAAAAGTGATTGTTTTTAAAAGAATACTGCATTAATATTTGAAATGCTTAACCTGTAGTCTTAAATGTTTATAGACGCATTGACTAAAACACATGGCTTCTTAAATATTCATTTTGATAGATTTCTTTAGAGAGAAAAAACTAAAACATTTAGCTGCTGCCTTAGGTGTATGATAGAGATAAGCTTGATTATTAAACAAAAGTAAAACTTAATATGGAAAAAAAAATCAAATAGACAAACCTAGTGCTTTCTATACTTTAATTATACAAACTACATTGTTACAAATATAAAATGCAAAAAAAAAAAATGACATGGGTATACTCTAGGTACACCCTAAAATAAATTATGAATCTACAACATGTTACCAACCATTTTTAATGATGTTGCATGAATAGTTCAACACTGGCTGTACTTTGTGTCCTAGCAAGCTGAACAGCCATAGAATACTTGGCAGTGGCATTCTAAATTCAGAACACTGTCTTGCAGTGGGGTGCCCATTTTATGGTATAACTTGTTTTATTCAAAACGCTTTGAGCTGGCACTCTCAGTTAATTACATCATTCCAGAATCTATCAAAGGGTAATCTGTTATTTCCAACCTCTGTATTGGCAGCTGTGCTTTAAAATAAAAATAGGCAGACCATGTGAAAACATGTGTTGAATAACTCTGCTACCTCATGCAAACCTTCACATTGTTCTTTACTGTGGAAAAAATATTCATATTAGTGGGACTCACGTACAGTAGGACCCTTGAATGCCACATACTACCTAAAGCTCACAAGAGCACAATTTGCCATGGACAGCGCATTTTTTAAAGATATTTTCACTGATTCCAATGTGTTTTAAATGATCCCTTTACTTTTTCATTATTTAATTGTAAATAACACTAGTCTTTTAAACATCTGTATCAGCTTTATGAACACATAAAAACAATCCTACTTTAATTTCCTACTTTTTTTTTACCAACAGAATCTACAAACGTTCACTAATCTGTCAAACTGCAAAACACAAAAAGCTATTTTTCAAGCTTACAGAACCACTTTGCTGCAATTCATTTTCTGTTTACATAGTGGTTGCAAATGCACATGCATTTTAAATGGTTATCTGTTTGTTCCACTTAGTTTTTGTTTCTGGGATATAAAAAACAACACAGTACTGTTTATTTATTTGACCAAATGACTTTTTAAATCACGGGAAGAAGGGTAACAGCAACAAAACCATTCAAGTTGAATGCCACAGAGATCTAGCTCCTTATTAACTCACTGATCTTAATACAGAAGTTGCTTTTCAGCAAGAAGTCTCTTATGGGAAATAATTAGCAACACCTTTATTTTTTTTTTTCTTGTTTAAGAAGTCCAAGTGCAAGGGTTGACTGTGGTGAGACCTGATCTGAAGTAAACACTGCTGTCAAATTCTTGCAGGCTTGGACATTAGATCTTCATAGCTAGGATATCTAAAATAGTGGAGTAGTGGTTAGGGCTCTGGACTCTTGACCGGAGGGTTGTGGGACCAATCCCAGGTAGTGGACACTGCTGCTGTATCCTTGAGCAAGGTACTTTACCTAGATTGCTCCAGTAAAAACCCAACTGTATAAATGGGTCATTGTATGTAAAAATAATGTGTAAAAAATAATGTAATTGTATGTAAAAATAATGTGATATCTTGTAACAATTGTAAGTCGCCCTGGATAAGGGCGTCTGCTAAGAAATAAATAACAATAGAAAACACCTTTCTAGCCTATAGCACCGTTCTGTGATCAAAACGTCACAAGCAGCAGGGAGCCCCGGAATCAAAATGTGTAGGTGGGAAGGAAAGGCAGATTTCTGATCACTGATCACAGAAAATCCTGAGCAAAATAGTGATTTTTGAGTTTTGTCACAGATACGAAAAAAACTAAATAACAACATGGACAGTACACTAAAAGTACCTGCGGTGATGGAATTCGTTTTTAATATTTTTTTTAATAAATGGGGAACGTAGTATTGTTTTTTATACACAAATAAGCTTACTTGATTTGAAAAACGTCATGAACGATACAAGCAACTTCTTACACTACTTGGTTTGATTAAATGAGTAGTACACAACAAAATATGAAAGGTGAACATGAATTTCAACAAAGAACGACGACAACTTTTTTAATGAAGAAAAATATATTGTAGCTTACTTCAATAGGAACATTAGCCTGCTATATTATATTAAACCAAAACAATAAAAAATAATAACGATCTTGCCTTTGCCAATGAATATAATTTAATTAATGGAAAATAAAAACATACCAAGACAACAATTAATCATTTTTGTAATCTACTAGCTGCTTCTGTTGCATATACACATCGCCAATAACAGTGCAGACCGTGGGTCAAACCAATGTTCGTTTTGGGGTGCGTATTTTTTTTAATCAATGTCGTCCCTCTGGTGTCCTCTAAATGCCTTTTAATTTGTTTGTTTTTTAAACCACTTAAATGCAAAACCATAACAAAACATGTATACAGGCTTTTATTTATTTATTATTTGTCCTGCGGTTGCCTTTATTACATTTTTCTGCGCATACTACTACTTTGTATATGATGTAGAATACGTGATTGTAAACATCTAACACTAGTACGTACAATACTCTTTCAAATAAACTTGTTATGATTTTGAATGTGCGGTTCTTAAGTACGGTATTATTGCCCATTGCTTGTGCCCCGCACCTCTTTCTTTACAAATTAAGCACTGGTCAGAACTAATGACTCGAAGTGACTCGAGCCAGATTGGTGACTAACTATTTATGATGACAGTATAATACGATACAGGTAAGTTATAGGTACAGTACAACACAAAAGTTTTACGTATTCCCCACACAACTATAGACATATAACTATAGACACTCAGCAACTGACTGGATGAGATGGCAATCTGTCAGAGAGAAATGTGTTCATTATTTATTTTCATGTTGTGATATTTATGCTTTTTTGTTTGTTTTGTTTCCCTCTCACCCGGTGTACCAAAGGTGAGGCCACAAGGGTGCTTAACTTATAAGTTGTCACAAAGGATGTAAAGGCTGAAACTTGACTGTAAAATACAATGTGAATCTAAATAGCATGATGAATAAATTATCAGCTTCCATAAATGTGACAACATTGCTCTTTAATTTCAAAAGTTTCCGTCAATTATTTTGTACATAAACAATTCAGTTAAATTTGCTAAATCATACAACGCATTTAACAAATCTAAAATGTTTTCAACCTTGGCAGCCAAATGGGATGCTCAGTTTTGTTCCAAGTTGAGGCTTTTTACAAACATACCTGTTTTGTATTCCATTTTAGAATTAAACTACTGCTTTTGGGACATCACAATGAAATATGTTGTACAAATGCATTAAGAAAATGATCCACAAATCAACTTCTTACAGTCCAAACCTATTTCTAAAACAGCTTTTAAAACAGTTGGCTCATTTATTTGTATCTAAATATTACAAGGATGGGGAACCATATATAGACTTAAAATGAAAGTTATGTTTAACTACTAGTGTCAATAAGATTAACAAGGTACATCTCCATGGAAATTTTATAACACCACCAAAGATTAAATATTCATGAAATATGATTATTGTGCATATGCTGCTGCTGAGTACAATCATTTGCAAAAACACAGGTGGGGGTGGAATAGTCATTAAATGTGCATATATTAAAGAAGTTCTCTGTGACAGTAAAAGATAATATTAAGTAAAGTGTGTGTCATGAATCTCTTCAATTGGAAACTTTTGGAGGATTTAAGGGTCTGAAGATTTTTCACCACCTTATCTCAGCATTCCTGATGAATCTCTGCAGCTTTTATCCCACCACTGCCAAATGACTCACTGTTTTAAAACATTGTTCTCCCTTAAAAATACATTTTTGTTCTCAAGCCTCCATCACAATATTTAACATGTTTTAATGGCTGAAGCTTTAAAATCAAACTACGCAAACAAAACCAAAAAAAAAATCGGTGGCTGTGTTTACAAAGCTGCCAACTTTGAAAATGTTGGCTAAAAAAGAGATACCATACATGAATAGCTTTTACTGCACAAAAGATAACCTGAATTTGATTGCCAGCTTTTTACTAATAAAATGTGAAAAATAGAACATAAGTTATCAACTGACAAGACACAAAAACGTCTGTGGCTTGGATGTTACCACTGTGACAAAAAGGCATTCTGATGAGGCTCAACTTGGCTAAGACATGGAGTTAGGTCAAAAAAACAAATGATGCATTCCATTAATCTGTCCTGAAGTCAGCAAAAAACTTAATTTGCATACATTGCATACATTTGGCTCCAGGCACACTTCTAAAAAGGGCAAAAGAGCGACAAGCAACATACTTGCCAACATTTGGAAACTGTTCAGCGGGACGCTAGTCCCGGGATGGGGGGGGTTTAAACACATTATACACATGGGAGGGGTAAAAATAAATAAATAAATAAATAAATAAATATTATCATAATAAACCTACCCTGCCCCCCCCCCCCCCCTGCCAAATTCAACACCATCCGACCATCATGACAGTAAAAAGACATGATGAAGCGTTCTTAGCTTTGTATAAGTTAGTGATCAGCAGATGTGTCAGCTGCACGAAGAGTACAACGTGTGGTTTTCACTAACTCTACTGTGCAGAATAAATGATTTTTTTTCTATGGGTAAATATCTGGACTTTTTTCCTATGCATCGGGACGTGGGACATTTGCTAGGAAATCGGGACTGTCCCGACTGTTGGCATGTATGAAGCAACTCTTCTTCAAACACATTTCAAGTTTACATGAACTCTAAAGCTATTAAAGGAGAACATTTAAGGGACCCTTTATCAACTCTTTAACATTAAGTAATTATGCTGTCCAAATACGTTTTGTCAGAAAGAATACAAAATGTAAATCAGAATAAAATAATTCAACCATTAAAGCTGTTAGGAAACTGGATCGCTTCTGAAGACATGGTTTCGTAAAGTAAACTTTGAAACGCATGAGAGCAAGAAGATTTACTAATGGAACTTCTTAAGAATGCTTTCTCAAACTTTTGTTTCAGTGACTCAACTTAGAATGCAAAACTCTTTAATTCAGGATCCACATCAAAACAATACAAGAATCTAATAGATTCAGGCAGACATAAAATCTTGCTTTCTTTAAATAATAAAATGACACAAAGTCTCTTACATCCTCACAACTCAATCACAGTACATCATTATGTCATCTTCTCTCTTCACATCTCAATCTGTTCTATTCCTGCTTAAATCTGAAATAGATCATGGTAAAGTGTTTTTTTTATTATTATTTTATTTGAGAAACCTCAGAGGCAAAGCATAAGATTTTTAGTCTGGCTTTAAAAATCCCTTTGGGATAATTCAGGCTAATCCATGGAGGAAAATAACACAGTTAATGCTAAATAATTGGTATTTTAGAGTAAGTAGCGTGGTTCCTAAAAATATAGCATTATATATACCCATGTGTTGCTACAACTGTTTAAATAATGTACTATAATTTTCTTTTAATTGTTAACATCCGGACAAAGTCTGTTTCAAAGCTCTATTCAAAACGTGGGGACATGTAACGCTATATTTTTTGGAACCTCGCTACTTATTCTTTAACGTCTGCTCTAAAAAATGTTTAGCTTGAACCAAAACAGGCAAATTAATAAATATAGCTTCTGCTGAGCTACAGGATAAATACTTAAATAAGATTAATGAGAAAAAAAATAAATAAAACTACCCGCAGCTCCCAAGAATTATGGGAGTTGTATGGGAGTGCAAGGTTCTGCATGTGCTCTGTCTGCAGACCACTCTCTTAACAACGGCTGTGTAAGAATAAGACCCTGTTGTGCAATTAAAGTTTCTAATGCGGCACTCAAATTTAAAAGAAAAACATCATTTTACTCAAAGCCCTTAAAGTTACTTCAACCCAAGATGACTCAAGTTGTCTGCAGCCAACTCACAGTTTCTTAGCAACAACCTAAACTCACTTTTTTTCTTTTTTCACACATTGCTTAATCCCAAATCATAAAACACAAATGTTCACCTTGAACACTGAAAGTCCTGGGAGAAAGACAAATGTACCAGGGAGCAGATAAAGTACAACAGGATCAAACAGCTAAGGAGCATTATCTCACTGGCCAACAATAATTAATGTGGGAAAAATCACTGAAGAAACATACTGAACCAGTCAGCAGAGAGAATCAGTGTTGATTAATTGCCAACCCTAGCACTTAAGTCATTGCAGTACAACAAACACCAATGAGTTGCAAATTCTTGAACTATCAGACTGCTGTCAATCAAACCATAAGCACAGAATTAGCATGTCTATATTCTGAAAAACAGAATATACTGGCATTGCCATAAAATATTTATAAACACAATAATGAATAATAGTATTATTTGTTTATTTAGCAGACGCCTTTATCCAAGGCGACTTACAGAGACTAGGGTGTGTGGAACTATGCATCAGCTGTAGAGTCACTTACAACTACATCTCACCCAAAATACAGAGCACAAGGAGGTTAAGTGACTTGCTCAGGGTCACACAATGAGTCAGTGGCTGAGGCGGGATTTGAACCGGGGACCTCCTGCTTACAAGCCCTTTTCTTTAACCACTGGACCACACAGCCACCCTTGAAAAAACAGCTAGCGCTATACAGTAATTGTAAATATACCTTTGGTTTTCACTTTCTTGAAAATTTGACCCATTAAATTGTTTCCTTAAGGTTTTGTATTATAGTGCTTCGGAGCAAACTCCTACAAGATACAGTATGGCACAAGTTCTGGAAAAAATAATAGATCGTTTTAAGTAGAGAAGAAAATTATATATATATATATATATATATATATATATATATATATATATATATATATATATATATAATCTTGTGTTCATGAATTGTAAAAAAGCATTTGTTGATATCAAGCATTTCCATGCTTGGCAATATCCATATAAAGGAAACCTGTTTGTAAAATTAATACGCCAGTTTGAAATGATTGATTCATGAGTTTATCGTAAAAGATAAGTTAATGGAGGTGCTGGGCCTGCTCCAATCTAACATTTCCCAGAACATTTGAAATGGTGAATAATAAAATCCATATAAAAGATATTGTGTTGAACACAACGCTTCAAAATATTGGGGTAAATTGCTTTTGAAACCCATTATGAAAATCCATTTTAGGGAGGTCAACGTACTGTCATCAAACTGAAATGATCTGGTTTAATGCATCGTACAATAATGCTTCATACAAAGCTCCACTATTTTTAAAAATGGTTATGTTTTCTTTTCAGTTTCATGATACAGCACAACCATTCCATCAGTCTAATTCAATTGTGAGATCTAAAGATCTTCTGTATTATGATAAATTCCTATATGGTGGTCAGAAAAGACAGATTAAACTATATTTACTTTTACTTCTTGGCTTAATATGTTTTTATTTTTAGGTTGTCATTAATTGTTTTGATAAAACTACATAATCTATAATATTAAAACATTCTTAAGCAGCTTTTCTTAATATTCTTAGATTTTTATTTACTATTATTTTTTTTGTATTCTTACTTGAACACTTGAAGGGAGAATACCAGTAATATTTTCAAAAACACACCATCACGCAAATCATTCCATTTGGAGGTGGATTACTGCATATGCACGTATACTGTATGTACAAGGCAAGACTATAAGACCAATTATTTCATATATTTAAATGAGAAATATAGAAGGGTGCAAAAATTCTACTAATGAAAAAAAAAAGAAAACCAAAAACGAAAAATAAACCTTTATTTAAACAACAGGGACATTTTGCAGATAAACTTACCTGTCTAAAATAATTTGACCATATTAAACTGAAGGAATTAATTTGTGCCAGATCACCCCGGATCTCAGATCTGCTACCTTTTTGTCTGACAGGTGAGAATTATACAGTTTCTAAATGACGAACCATATGAAAAAAAATAAACATTACTAAGCTTTTCAAACCCAAGTGGTGAAACGCCAAAAAAATAGCGCTTTTAGCAACAGTGTCGTTGCTCCTATTCATCAGATTAGTCGGCCTGTCGTTGGTATTGTTCAAACCTGAAGATTAGTATGTTAAAACATGGCTAGGCAAAGGTCAGCATGCCAACACCGACAGCAAGGCACCAAACCCTGATCCACAAACAGATACAGAACTTGAAGCATATACAGAAGGTACTGTACAGTTCAGTGAATTAGGTCTAGAAACTAAAATTCTAGCCATCTTCCTAATAAGATCCGGTACCTTTTTGTTTACAAATTAACTTCTGCATATATGTATATGCACACATGCTATAAACTTACCTAGCCAACTAGAAAGATGAAATGTGGTACTGGTTCAGAACAAGCCATGGGACCATAGACAGGATTCGGGGGGCAAGATAAATGTGTTCAACGGGCAAAGCTACAGTATAAATTCCTCTATTAATATTCTCATAAACTGTGTTTCCGTATGATACTAATCAAGATGAAAGCCTTATATCATAAAGTAAAAATGGCTAAATTAAACGTATACTTTAAATTCATATTTTACAAAACACACTAGAATCCCTATTGGCAGAGACAGTCACATGAAGAAACAGTGATACTGCTCTCCCAAAGAACTGGTCTTAATAAGGTCTTATTAGGGTGGGTCTCTGAACAGGGTATAGTTAACAGGTACAAATATATTTCTACAACCATGTAAAAGGACAAATCTTTTTTTTTTGTTTAACAATGCTCCACTTCCCTTATGCAACGGACTCAATCACAAATAAGATGTGTCATATTAGGAGGCCTATCAGAAACGTCATCAAAAAAATCTTGCTACTTTAAGTGCACGCCGTTTGGTTAATATACATTGGGGTGGTAAAGTTAAAAACAATTTTGCTCAATTTCCCGATAAAAAAACAAACGTTATTTAGCAATGCTCCGTATTGCAAAAGCAAAACAGCCCCATACAATCAGCACAGTGCTGCCCAGTGCTTATCTACCGTACCTTCTCAATGTCTTGTCCCATATAAACATCTACTGTTTTTCCTTTCAGACAAACCATTTGAGATTAAACGATTACATGAACACCTGATGTAACTTTGCAGTAGCACATTTAAAGGAACCAATACAACAACAACAACAACAAAAAAGTCAAGATCTGTTGGAATTGGCATCTCAATCTAAAATGTTTAAACCAATTGACATTCTGGTCAATCACACTCAATTGGTTAAATTGATTCAAAAAAGGAAAATTTATGCTCTCATATTTAGCAGCAATATCCTGTGCATGGTTTCCACAAAAAAAAAAAAAAAAAAAAAACTTGTTTTAAATAGTATAATTATATAAAAATACAGTTCTCTTATCTCAAACATCCTTTGTGAAAAGAGATATCTAAACTGGCTGCTAATATAAAGGTTTATACTCAGGCATGAATAAAGCAGCTGTAACCTCACTTCTGACCCATAACAGACCAAACTTAAAGGCGATTAAAGGATCATATGAAAGTTTATGATGTGTACTTTATATAACTGGGTTCTTGTTCTGAGGTAATGTAACATGATGTCATTTGATTTCATTTAATTGGAAAACCATCGTGCAATTCTGACTTTTTAATTGGTAGGGGTCAAGACTCACGTTTTAAATAAATAACCTTGCCATATACAAAGTAAACATTGTGCTAAATACCATCATTTCTACTTTTTATATTACCACCTCTTTGTATAAAAACAGCAATGCTAGCACTGGTTTTCCCATTAAAACCACTATGTTGTCCCTTTTCTCATTCAGTTATTTTCTCTTGTATTAGTCACAGAAGTAGCTGTTTATTATGAATCCCTTGATGTGTCTGAATTTGAGAAAAAAAAAGATGATTCATTTAGCTAAAAACACTTGAGTTTTGTTATTTGCAGTGCATGAATATTTCCCTCTGCTACTCTTGGTAAATATAAACAAGCTAACTGGCATGTCATTAAGAGAAGGCCCTGAAGGGGTGGAGACAATTTCATTCTCCATGCGGAATGACCAAGGAAGTGCAAGACTATCTGAAAACAAGGACTGCAAACAGCTACAAACACTTTACTTATTTATTATTCTTCAATTATAACAAACTTTTTAAACTTAAACAAAAATGTAAAAGTAGAGAATTCAGTGTTTCCAACAAGTAGGACAATTTTTCCTCTGGCCTTTATATCATAGTTTGAGGAGAATTACTGTCTGTTTTCACACAAAAGCATTTTATATTCAAATCTATTTTAGCAATCATGCCCTGCTGACAACTGTTAAAATATGCAGCCAATGTTGACAAGAGCTTTTCAAACACTTCTGAGTTAAAATGATTAGAGTACCAGAACAAAGAGTGTGATTCAGATCTATTTTCTGCTTTCTATTAACATACTGTATATATAAGATTTAATGTATAAAACAATTAATATTAATTCAAAAAGTAGCCCTTTAGCTGCCTATATGCAGTATTGTTATAGAGACGCAATACATGTTTGTCTGTCCATTTAATATTTTGTGATTTCCTGACAATTATGCAATATAAATACAGTGGTACCAAACACATACAACTAAAATGAAAAATCAGCCTGAATAGAACAGCTGTAATTGCTGAAATACTTACTGACTTTCTTGAGCTTGATTTGGATTTCAAACTGCTTTTGCAATTTCGACTAGGATAGCGGTAGAGATATAAAAATAGGTTTGGAAAGTTTCCTTTCAAAAACATTTTAGGTTTCAAAATGCCAGTACTTATAGTAAAGTAGCAGGGTTCCAGAAAACATAGCATTATAAGTCCCCTACAACTGTTTAAATAATGTACCTGTAATTTGTCTTTTCATTGTTAACGTCCTGACAATTTTACAGTTATAATTTTAAAGTCTGTTTCAAAGCTTTTTTTTCAAAATGTGCTTTCTAGTGCTCTGGTAGTGTAAGGATTATTGCCCACATTGTCAAACCAGTAACACAGCAATAACGATACATGATGTGGTACTGAACAGAAAAGCCAGAGCACATTTTGAAAATAACACTTAAACAGACTTTAAAGTTATATGTGTAAAATGTTGTCAGGATGTTAACAATGAAAAGAGAATTTACAGGTACGTTACTTAAGCATTTGTAGCAGCACTTGGGGACGCATAACGCTGTATTTTTAGGAACGCTGCTACTTGCTCTTTAAACAGAGGGTAACTGAACTGAAAAGCACAGTTATTGTATATACATTTATATCATCCAGATTTCTAACTCAGCTGGGATTTTCATTATAGCTTCTGACCTTTACTTTATACTTGCAATATTGGTACACCTGGAGTTCAACATTTACAAAATGTCATAGAAAACATGGATGAGCTTCAGAGTGAAAAATCATGTATTTGGCAGCAGGTTATGTGTTGCCTTGAGAAACAGACATAGTAATGGAGTTTTGAACAGATTTAATTTTGGAGGATGCCAGACATGAAACTGTGAAATGCTACTGTCTGGACAGGAGCACATCCTAATACTGTAATGAATACAGAATGGACACATTACGAGGAGTCATGCTTTAGCAATTAACATTAATCTGTTCTTTAGTTTCTTGCCATTGGCACCTTCTAACCACCTTGCAGGGATAAGCCAGGCATCAGTATGCAGGTGTATACACCAGGTAACAGCTGCTTTGTTAGACCACTTAAGGAAACATGTTTTCCACAAAGTAACACCCACCACACACACTATCACAGCGACAGTGACTTAAACAGGATATCTGAAATTGCAGGTTTCACCAAATGCGCTGGGGGCCATACATTGCACCTTCCTGCCATCTGTGTACTTCCACCGAAAGACTGTGCTTACAGGAAACTGTATCATACTGCATATAGACAAGTTGTGTGATTGTGAGCATTTGGAACATCTGTGCTTATTCACCCTGAGCACGCCACTATTTTAGTCAACTCTATCCCATGGGCCTGCACAACGCTTTTGATGGCTGTCTTGTAGTCACATCATATTATGATTTACATTTTCAGAACTACTGATTGGTTCTTAGTGTTCTTTTGCACTGCTGATGGTGTAGTTCCATTGAGAATCTGGCCCACGGACACCTTTTGGGCAGTGTTTGCCAACTCCAATTTTTCGTGATCTTCAACAGTTCTGGATTTCGTCTTAAGATTTCAGCACCCATGACTAGAGCACCTGTTATTGTACCAATGACAAGAAACATGGGCATGGCTTACTGTATTTTGCTAAAAAAAATAATTAAAAAAGCAGTTTGCAATTACCAAAGATTTAAGGTGTGATGCGCATACACATTGAACACATATTACTGAACAAAGAATTATTAACAAATATACAGTAGCATACATTACTTAGAAAGATGTACTACAGAACACTTTGATATCTTGAATTACACTGCAATTAATACTAAATCCAAGTACAGTCAACCCCGGTTAACTCGACTGGTGGATACCTCGACACCTTCGCTTAATTCGACAGACAGTCTTGGTCCCGAATTTTCTCCATATAAAATATATGCATCCTGAATTTAATTCAACACCATGATTTACTCAACACTTATTACTGGTACCAAAGGGATAAAAACTATTAAAAAGACTAGTGGATAACTCGACACTGTCTTTTCACGTGACTGACCTCTGAAGGAAACAGTTCATTCATAACTACTGTTTGTGCACAGTTTGTGGTTGGATTGTTTTCGTAAAAATAACGCTGTAGTTATTTTATTAATTCTTTTTTAGATTATAATTAATGTTTTTTTTTGGTAAAATGCTTTTAAAATACAGTTTAATGGAACTTTAAACAATTACAATTTTTATCAGCACTAAAGAAGTATTCATAATTCTCAGTGCTCATAAAACAGTACTTGTAGCTGCTGACACTGCAGAATCTGTGATAATTGTACCATGTGCATCATGACTTCTAGCTATTTACAAAAATGTAGTAAAACCACGCTGACACAGTCTGTTAGAGGTCCCTAAGGACTAAGCTTGGGAATCACTGTTCTGCTCTAAGCTCATGAGGAGCACAGCAACATATAAAAAGTGCACAGAAAGACTTGCTTAATAATTAATTGAACATTTGGGAGCTCAAGGGTTGTTTCATGTCTCTCTCGATAATGTTTGATGAGGTAAGTTCCAGCCTCAACAGAAATGTATCAAATACATAGTATTGTGTTTTGCATAATGTAGGAATATCTAGTGATGTCTTAGATGAGGATGATGGGGCTCTAGAGACTCAATGAAGCGAAGGAGGAGGAAGATGTTTCTGAAGTTGCTTTACCAGCTGTTGTTTCAATTTCTTGCCATTTTTGTGTAAATTTTTAATTCACTGTCGGTGGGAAATTATAAGCGGAATGGGCTCATGCAAAATATCAAGCAAGTTTCAAAATTCTTACAAATATTTTTAGCTTTAGTAAACCCATTATCCTTGCAGTGCACCATGTTGAATTAGCAAGCGATGGATGTGTGGACACAAAGTAAGAGAACTTCACCTACAGTACAACACAAGACTTGGTTGAATAAATCCCCAACACTAAACACTTTTGTCATTCAAGTTAAATTGGTGCATACGAACAACTTATGTGGCACCATTGGTAATTTCTTTGCTACTTGATTACACACACAAGTATAGAACATTATTTTGGTTTAATTAATGTCAAACACTGATCCATTCGTAACTAAAACTCAATAACTGGTAGTATGTACAAGTAAAAGCCCATGTGACATACTAACTACTTAAGGTCTGATCACACTGGGAGCGGTGGCGATAAGCGGTACACTGTGCGGTTTTTCATATTACACTGGCGACAGGAAACCTTGTGGTATATGTACATTTATTATCATATGTTAATGTTAAGAAAAAATGAAAAATTGATGAAGGATGTCAAGTAATAAAGATTAAATATATTTGTGTAAGCTATATTTGTGTGTGTCTATTTAAAAAATATATATATATATATTTTTTTTTTTAAAAAGCAGCGTTTCACCTGTGTAGCATTCTCCAGTGACCATTATATTTAGGCTTGCTACTATTCGATTTTTATTTTTTGGCCAAATTGACGATTAATATCGATGTTTATTTTAGAAAGAATTTACCGTTTATTTTCATCTTTATTTTGCAATTCAAGCAGAGAATCGGTGAAATCGACCTTTACCCTTTTAAAAAAAAAAAGACTTTTTATGCCATTGAAAAACATCTTATTTAGGGAAACCCCTTTATCATACTCAACATGCAACAAAACCATGGTTACCAACATTCTAATTGAAATAACGTTTGGTCACAGCTGAGCTATACATTTAAAGATTGTCTCAAATAAACCGTAGTAAACACAGCATATAAAAGTGTATTACATAGACCTTTATAGCATGAATTTACGAGTAGAAATAATATGCACAGAACAAAACATTAGATAGCTGAACAGAACTAACTTATTATTCCAAGTCTGAGCTCCCCCTCTTCTGCTTTAGCACAGCCGGACACAGAGGGGCCCGCTTTGTCCTGCCGCGGAGGCTTCAGCCGTCGGGCAGGGTATTCTGCACAATATTTATTAAGTGTTTTGCTCTTGCACCCCATTTTCAAATCAAACTAGTAACTGTCACCGTATAACTAAAGCAAAAGCTTACATACACCTTAATCCGCTAATTTAAAAATAGGCGCTTTTAAAGTAGCGACATCAAGTTTGGGATTTTGTCTGTCCATGCTACATATGTTTTTATAAAATCATGGTGTTCAACCAGCTCTGATGATGAAATGCAAAAGGATTAAACACACACACGAGCGCAAAACTGGCAATGGCTACCTGCTAAGATCACGGATAACATTACTGAAACATAAAAAAAGCAGACCAGGGCTCGACATTATCACTTGCAGAAAATACAGAAAATAGACACTATGTAGATTACTATGATAGTTTTATTCTCCCAAAATGTATTTTTTGCTGGTTTTGTCCCACTTTTTGTACCCCATTACCAGAAAAATGACAAACTGACTCAAATTATGTGCTGGATAAGAAATTAATTAAAGAAGAAAGATTCATTTAAATGTGCAAGGACCGTGTAAATTATAAATATTTACACACCAACTGCTTGAATGACATTGAAACATATGCCACAGAAACATAATTACATCCTGGTTGTTTGCATTAGGATTTCAGATCTGCACGAATATAGAAGCGTATTGTATATAACAAGTCTAAACATGTGTCAATTCTTGTGTGCTTTGGTTTAGTCAGCTTATATATGATCCTTTAAGTGAATGAAAATTGTTGCCATATCCCCAAAAATAATATTTGAACTTTGGTGTGGATAAAAATATAATATTGTTGATTAGATACTGAAATCACATACCCCTATATTTATAAAGAAATCAAAATTAGTCAATTAAACATACAAGGAGAATATCATATAGTTCACAGCTACCTTATAAGGCCCTTTCTTACTGCAGAGCCAAGTCATGGCTCCCATTTTGCACTTTTGCTGGCCCTTTCTCATAACTTTGATTCCAGACAACAGTGTTCATTTAAAAAAAAACACCATAATTTCATTTTTAAAAAGGAAACTGTTGTCAGATGTGTTGCTCTGCTAAGAAAAAACAAATAAAAAAAAACCTTGGGATTGATTACTTGAGGAAAATCAAAAGAAAATCTCTTTCCTCTGGTTGATAGTTTTGTTTATGTCTGCAAGGAGCCTGTACTTCATCATCTCACAAAAAGTACTGTATATAGCTCAAAGTAAGAATCTGAGGCCTGTTCAAAGCACAGGTACAGAGTAGTACAGTACTGACAGCACACAAGTCTGCTCACAGCAGGAATTTCTTGATTGACCTGTGTAGGAAACTCAGATATAAGTCCTTAGAGATAAGAGATGGTGGTTGAAACTCTCATGACATTTGACTTTGTCGCTATTTAATAAAAAAAAGCTGGTGACAACAAACAGCCTTGAGATCAACACAGGATGAGAATTTTCACTTTCAACAGCTGCCAAAGAAAGTTAAAAAGGGCTGTCAAAGTGTTCTTCAAAGTTTGGAAAGAATTGCAATTAACAGAAACTGATCTTATTCTCTCTTGTAAATCTTGTATTAGTTTAACAAAAACATTTGTGTCTCCGAGTTGGCGGATCGCAAATCAACAAGAAAAATAAGGTTTGTTCAACTGCACAAAATTAATGATTGTAACCAACATTTAACTGAGACAGTACCTTAATCATTATATATATATATATATATATATATATACACACACACACACTGCTGTGCAAAAGTCTTAGACATGTTGCATTGATGCATTATGAGTAGGGCTTCTGTTTTTCGGGTTTTATTAATTATATTTTTAGGTGCTTATTTTTAGCTATTTGAGTTTTATGTAAATTGTTTTTTTCCGGGGCTTTCGTTTTTGATATACTGTATGAAATTAGTGTTTTCAGTTACTTTCCAAAATGCTTGAGCGTTTTTTGTGTGTCAAAATATGTATAGTAACTCGACGGTACTTGCACACTTGCAAGTTATACCTTCTTTCCTTTGCTGTCTTCCACAACAAAATCCCTATGGTCACGGGCACATTCTTCTGGGGGTTTTGTGTGTAGGCATTTTTGTACATTTCACCACAATTATGTTTTAAATCCTCCGTGTCTTAACTGTAATACAGCTTTAAATCCCGCTAACAAGCCTCCATCCTGATTTTATTTATTTTTTTAAATGTGAAAAGGGTAAAGTCAACGTGAATAGATTAGATTAACCATTTCCACAGTTTTTACGGTGTTTTCCGGTGTTTACTGGCTATCCACCGATTACATTTTTTTTGTATTGGGGGTGTTTTATCGGGTTTTATCGGTTAAAACCGAAAATCAGAAGCCCTAATTATAAGTAGGCTTGCTACTATTTGATTTTTATTTTTTGCCAAATCGACGATTAATTTCGAGGTTTATTTTTGGAAGAATTTACCGGGTTTTTTTTTCGATCTTTATTTTTCAATTGAAGCAGAGAATGGGTGAAATCGACCTTTATGCTTAAAAAAAACCCACCAGACTTTTTATGCCATTGAGAAACATCTCATTTAGCAAAACTCCTTTATCATATTCAACATATGCTACCAACATATGCTACCAGATTTCTAAATTATAATTTTGGTATGAAAAAAAAAAAATAGCGAGTGGTTTTACCGATGTTTATCGAATTTATTTGTGTCGAACTCATAAGCTTGACCGATTAAAATTGAAAAGTAGCCTAATTATGAGCGTCAACAATTTACTCAAAGCCTCCACTAGTGTTTTCTACTATTACATCAACCTTGACTTGCATAAAGAAGGAAAAACATTGAGTGAAATAGCTCGCATCACTTGATTTTCAAGGTGTGCTATCCGAAGCATAATCAACACGTACAGAGAAACATCATCTGTAATTGACAAACCCAGAACTGGAAGACCCAAAAAGCTGTCCAACAAGGATGAGCAATAGTTGAAGTTAATACCCTTAAGGTATAGAAAGAAGACAAGCGTTGAATTGACAACAGAACTGGCAGAAGGCACAGGTGTCGTTGTCCATCCAGCAACAGTCCAAAGCACCTTTGACCATTGTTCCATCGTCCAATTTCTGTGTTCTTGTGCATATTTTAGCTTTTCAGTCTTGTTCCCCTTAACACATCTTTTAAGTCCTGATTTCAAGAGTGACCTTCGTACTGTTGATTTGATGGACAACGACACCTGTGCCTTCTGCCAGTTCTGTTGTCAATTCAACGGTAGTATTTACAATTAAGAAGACTTATTAAAGTTATACATAAAAGAGTATATATATTTTTTAAAACCACAATGAAAAACATCAGTAATGGATACCCTTTAGAGAAAACTGATAAGAAAGTGAGTGATAAACTGACTCCATTGTGATTTAGCAGTTGTTCAAACAATTTAACAGCAAATGCTGGAGTTTTTCTGTATGATTCTGTGTAAATATCAAACTCTAAAGAAGGGGCAACAACATTAATCCTGAAATAGGACAACAGGTTGTTTTTTTTTTATACTGGGTTGTTTTTTGGACAATAATCATCATCATCATAATAATAATAATAATAATAATAATAATAATAATAATAATAATAATATACAAATATCACTTATATAGTGCTCTTCATTCAAGCATTCCAGGGTGCTTTACAAAATAAATATAAAAAGCCTGTGTCTAATATATAATCCAGCTGCAAATAAAGAGACCTAAACAAATACATTTCCAAACAGAATTTAAAAGATTCAATTGTGCTAGAATTCCTGATATGAATCTGGAGCAAGTTCCAGACATGGGGCATTATAACTAATGCCCTGGCTCTGACAGAGTTCAAACTAATTTTTGGGACTGTCAGAAGATTAGCATTTTCCAATCTCAGGGAATGACCAGGAACATATGGGGTCAGCAGATCTTGAAGATAGTCCAAGACCATGTAAGGCCTTATAGGTAATAAGAAGTACTTTAAAATAATAATAATAATAGCATCAGTAATAAAACAAACTTGAATGAGGTGGGCGCAGTAATTGTATAAATTAAATATGCAATTAAAACCAAGATAAACTAAGATAAAAAAATTAAAATCGCGACACTTTACAAACTCCCTCAAAATTATGTCATTACACAACAATTCAAAATGGCAGCCAACAGAAAATAAATTACAAAATATAATACAAAAACAAAAATAACCATAAAAACTTTGCTTTCAGTGTTTTCTGACTTCCTAAAATTGAAACAAATCCAACTCCACAATGTAAATAAACACAACGTTCACAAACTCAACAGCGCCAGGTTTCTGTGGGCCCCGGGCAATAGTAATTTAGGGTAAATGCAATAGGTGCCTAAAATATTACTTGCAAATTGTAATTCTAAGCTGAGCTCTAAATTCATATTTTAAAAGTACTACTAAATTAAAGTAAGGTGTTGATCAAATATACACTGGGATCACACTTAAATTACCCTTAGTGATTTTTCAAGACCAAAGAGCTTCTTCATTTCATCAGATTGCAGAATTCTGAAAATCTTTTCCTATACCAATGTTAGTTTAAAAAAAAATTGTGTGTTTATAATTTTCAAATATTGGTCACTGCCTACTTTAATACAATTATAATTCTTAAAATATATGTAAGTACAGTTTGTTTTCCATTAAACAGACTGTACCTTAGTTGCAATCAAAGCAGATTTAAAAAAAGTCCAAAGCAGGTATTTGCTGAAGTTTCTATTCTCATCCTGGATCAAAAAAGTCATTGATAATTTCTTGTGTGTTTTCCCAGCTTTTAATGGAAGGGGCATTTCAAAACAGCTCTGGAGTGACAGGTGCATTATCAATAATTACCCCACTCCTGCTGCTGAGCAGCTGTATACACACTCTCATCACATCTAATGACTTGAGTTGAGCTGCAGAAGAGGCCATGTCTGACTAGAGCCGGATACCTATAAAAGTCTGCCATCAAACAAGAGACCCAAATATATTTCTGGTTTCATTCCCAGTCGGCTTTATACACAGCAAACTGCAAAACCGTATTCTAATCATAGATAATAGTAGTACTTCCAGGATTGGATACATTAGACCAGCTTAAAGTATATAGATCAAAAAGTATATACACAAACTATGTACAAGTGAAAAAAAGGCTTTCATGGATTATTAGGAAATTCTCCCGCTTTACTTAGCAAAATGAAAGAGATTTTTTTCTAATCACTGACCATTACTGTTGAAAGCAACTCAATTCATATAGCTACATGTAAAGGTGGTTTTGATTAATTGTCACTAGCTATTACGCTGACATATTTTCAGACTGCTGGAGCAGCTACAGCAAAATGTTATTTTTTATTAAAAGATATTATAAAATACACTGTATTAATCATGATACATGCGGTAAATGTGAAACAATGTATTATTATAGGATAGTCAGATATCCTAATGAATAACCAGAAACAAATATACTGTGTGTGTGTGTGTGTATATATGTGTATATATTATATATATAGATCACAAACAGTATACACATATTTCACAGTGTACCAGGTCATAAAAGCACTGCAAGCTTGGTCAGAATGCGGGAGAAGTTTGACAAGGCCTGGAACACGAATATGCACGAAACATCAACTTGCACTGCAAATAGAGATAGTTTAGATTTAGGTTGTACTCACACTTTGCTGGAAGGTCATAACCACAGGTAATCTTGGCTTTACCAGTCCCGCAGCCATTCAGAGTATGGCATTCATCGAACAGACAGGATCCAGCAGCTCTGTGTATACAGCCATCCACTGAAACAAAGCAAACAGCAACGTAAGGCTAACTACTTCATCAACGCTATTCACTTTGTATTAAAATAACTGCACGAAACTGTGTTTAGTCACCACATACTAAAATGAACCACAAGTAGTATTATGGGCCTCTATTCACAAAGCTTCAGCTTGAGTTTAAAAAATTGTATTTTATGAATAAAATAAAGTTTTATATTTATGAAACTGTTCTTTACTGTTGTTAATGCAATCTCTATAGTCCAGAATAGTTTCAGGAATAGCAACCTTGATTTTATTAATAAAAATATACATTTTTTAAATAACTTGTGAGTCAAAGCTTTGTAAATAGAGGAAGTAATAAAGCATTAAGGCACTAGAGGGCATGGGTTACCATGGATATTGTCACTGCTTGCTGCGTTGTTAGGTACGAGACGTAGCAGTGACAATGTACGCTGTAACCCACGCTCTCAAGTATCTCAATGCTATTATAAAATGGATTTACTAACATATTATAAACAAATAAAAGAGAAAGATACAGTTTCTGAAGATTTATTAAGAAATCTGAAGGATAACCTTCCGCAACAGAAAATAGTTCCAATGAACTATTGATACTCGCAAATGATTTTCTTTTTTTTTTTTTTTTTTTTTTTTTTTTTTTACTTAAGTTGAGATTTTAACTTTATTTTATTTTAATTATTCATATGTGTGTGGTGAGTTTAGCTGCCTGTACGCTCTCTATATGTGTGTGGCGAGTTTGACTGTGCCTATGACTTGCTGTAGCCTAGGAAAGTGGGTGGGGCGAGAATGACAGCTGTTGAATGCTGAGAGAGTGGTTCTTTTTCAGTTTACGGTAGTTTTGTCTTAATGTTTAAAATAAAGAGTGATTAGCGCTTTGAAAAACATTTTAAAACAAGCTCTGGTGTCCTGCCTTTGTTATTTTTTTCTTGTTTCTTTATTGCTGCTCCCGAAATTGTACCACGCCTACGCTGCACTGCTATGGTTTTGTTTTTTTATTACCAGTATTTCAGTAGGCGCAATGATACAATGATGCCACGGGTCTAGTGATTTACCCAACTGTTACTATACAGGGGATTATATTACGGCTTAGAACCTCTGATTGGCCAATCAGCATGCTGCATTCTAACAAGCCATTTTATAATTAAAAATAAATACTTCAAAAGGAAGAAACAATTGTCATCACAATGTATGGAGATTGATGTAAATAAGTAATGTCTACATAGGTTAAAAAATAGCCAGCGATATAAAAATGGGAAATATTACAATGTTAAGGATGTAATCATTTAAAGAGATGTTAAGCAAAAACAGTGCTAAAATATCAGTCTTCTTGAAAATGAAATAAAATAAAGGAATATGACCTTGTCTTTATGTCAAGACATTTTTCAGTTACCACTATTCCTTGCCATCATTAGCAAAAATATAATTTAAAAGAAAATTCACAATGAGAGGATAAGGATTTTTGTTCTCAATGTCTGCATAATTAGCCAGGTTCTTACTCACACAATGAAGTGTCTGTGATGTTTCAAACCAAAAAAACTAGCACATGAAACCTACTAGTATTTTTTAATCTTGAAACCAAAATACTGAACAGCTGCTTATAATTTTGGTCTATCTAGTTTAGTCATTATTTCTCCCAAATTATAGTAACTGGCTTAATTGTCACATTACAATTTGCAGATTTTGTTGTTTATGTGTCCACTAAACTATGACAGACCTCAGTCCTCTTAAATATTTTGACAAAACCACTGGCTGACGTTTTATAACACAGGCTTTTTCAATAAAGACCGAAAATCACTGAATATACGTTTTAAAAGTAAAAACTATCACATAATAAAAAGCCTGACAGAAATTTGCCCTACAGCAGTGGTTTTCAAACTGGGGTACGCAAGCTCTCGTCAGGGGGTACACGAGAAAAATCCTGTAATAGAAATGTAACCATTACCGTATGGGTATTAACCTCCTAAAGACCCGAAACCTGGATAAAATATATCAAAGCTGCTAGCACAGCCTGTGATGCAGTCATGGCCTTGCCCCGAGGGCATAAAATGACAGCACTCACAGACCTCTGCGCCATTTTTCCATCAAGCCACTCAGTCAGTACTCAAACAAGACTGAGGGAAGCCTGCTTGTTAGAATGAATGAACAGCCCTCATAAAGGTGATGCAGAGCTGTCACCAAAACAGCTTCAAGATGCTGTGGGAGGGATTGCAAGAAACCAGACCCGAAGCAGCCTGTTGGCCTGTGCAGTGCTGCTAAACGCAGCAGCTGCTCTCACTATACATGTGCCACAGCACACATTGCAGACGAGCCTGCTCTTAGCCTCTGAAATTACAGAAAAATACAAAGAGAAAAGAAAATAATTCTCTCATACTTAAATTGTACAAACTGTCTCAATTTTGGCCGAAGCCAAAACAAGAATAAAATAACTCCAGCCAGAGCTATTGCAGCCTGGGGAGAGAGCACAAAGTCAGCCGACGTTCCTTGATCCCTGGGAAGGGGCAACTCAAGCGGGGATCACGCGGGGCACAAGGCCGCAGTGGGACGTAACAAACAACAGGCTGTAGTGCACGATATACACGCTATTGATTTTTTAAAAAACTATTACAGCGTAAATAAATTATTGCATAAATTATGTAAATACAGAAATTAGCAAAAATGATACAGTCATAAGCAACAAGTACTTATCTGATAGGCTTCTCCTGTCGCTGAGTTCTGTGAGCGTTGTCATTTTATGCCCTCGGGGGCGGGCCATGACTGTGTCACAGGCTCTGCGAGCAGCTGTGATATATTTTATTCAGGTTTCAGGTCTTTAGGAGATAAATACCCATTCGGTAATGGTTACATTTCGTACTTGAAAGGGAAACACTTTTAGGTGACTATTTTAATGATCTTAACTACTAGTACTCACTTCTGGCTTTCAGACCATTCCAAATCATGACGTTATTCCAACCAGGTCCTTAATTACTTATCTGAACACCTACAGTACAATAGGTTACATTTTACAAATAAAACACCTCAGGACGCTAAAACAGGTCACCTCTAAACCATAAATAAACTAATTTTATATCAACTAGTAAAGTGAGTTAATTGCGAGTGGCTTAAATACATGTTAAGTGTTTAATTGGGGGGGGGCGGGGGGGGGGGCGATTTCATCTGTCATCTGGAGAGTTAACTACAAGAATTAAAACCGTATCGCTTGCAATTTTATTTTACATGGCAACATCACGATACTTGTTTTGTTTCGTTTCATGTCTGTTTTGTTTGTCTATGTGTTTTGGCCACCGTGCCGTTTATTTTGTGTTTAAAATGTTTTGTTTATTTATAATTAAAACGCACAGCCACGCTTTTTATACCCCAGTGCTGTCGGTGTGTGCTATTCTCTTCCCGTTCTGACGTCACCACGAAGCCAACCTGTCACAAGCCAGATGGCAAGCCTAGGGCTAGCTGAAATCAAACCATGTGGCATACAGGATACAAAGATGCAGCACACATCTATAGTGTTGCATTTTAAAGTTCAACTTCAGGATGCTCAAAGGCACTTTAAAATAGCTTAGGAAAGAAAAAATAATCTTTCTGCTATTTTTTCCACAACTGTTTTCAGTGTCTTGAGGAGGTAACAACTCAACTAAATACTAGTGAGACTATCCACCAGCAGCATATGCAGTCCTATTAATCTATAAACTGAAAACAGCACAGTGCTTTAGCTATGCAGTCCTTCATCCTGATCCATGGGGGATTGCTAAGTATAATACATTCTTTATCATTTTTAGCTAGGAAGTTGGACAACTTAGCTACATTTAAGCCTGGTAGAAAGCTGTTCACATAACAACCAATACATGTGCCTATAGTTGCCTATTCCTCCAGTTTATGTGACAGTTCTCCCCGGCAGATGCTGTTTTTCTGTGTTGCCATCCAGGTAGAGAAGGTACAGTAACACACGGGCATGAAAATGCCCAGCTATCTGGTCCCGGGTACATTACAATTGGCTGGTCTAACCAACACAATCAGGTCTCTGTCGAATTTGATGACATCCCATTCTGAGCCTGGCAATGCATCACCTACTTTTTCTATAGCTGACAGAGAAACACTTTATTGCTAGATGGATGGTGTTTTCAATAAAGTCTTAGGACAGTGCATCTTCCTCCCAGTAAGTCATGGGAAACACTCACAAATAGAGTGGATTAGAAACATGTGTGGATTGCAAATGCACATGAAAGAAAGGAACCAGCAGGGCAGGGCAGTGATTCCCCCAGATCCTTCATAAGATTTCCTCTACCAATCTTTCATAGCACATTCAAAGCAATAGTATATAGTGTAACAAGGCAGGGAGGGGAGTTAATATCCTCCCTGCCAGAAACATGTATTTGTTTATTTATTTATTTGTTTGTTTAATTAGTATTTATTAGTTAATTATCACCGGCACCTGGCTATCATTGTAAATTAGAGCCAGGTGCAGGGTATTTAAAGAAAGCAGTCTGCACAGGGTTGCTGCTGTGTGAAGGAGCCTGATTGAAGGTGTGCTCAAAATAGAAAAAAAAAAAAAAAAAGGTTCTGTGTATAGCCTTTTTGTGTGATTTGTTTAAAAACTGTTTTTGTTTTGTTTTATTCTGTTTGGTGTTTTTTTTTTTTTTTAACAGGGAAACAGCTTAGATGTCCTGTGTATTAGTGCAGTTCCAGCTGTGTATTGTCAGCACTTCAAAACAGAGTTAGGTTTTTTCGTTTTCGTTTTTGTTATTAAAAATAGCGCTTAAGTGCTTAAAATCAAGTTTTATTTTTAAAGGGGAAATGAACCGCGGAGAGTGAAGCCCGGTCATAATATCTATCTATCTATCTATCTATCTTAGATAGATAGATAAAGAAAAAGTGTGTTTGAAAACAAACAGTGGAGGTATATATAAATAAAAGAAGAAATGTATTTTTGGATGTACACGCATTGTTTAAATAATTAAATATTGATTTCAGGATGTTTCAGACAAAAGCACTTAAGCTATGTATAAAGTAGAGTCATGTATACATGAAACATATAAATAATAATAATAATAATAATAACAATAATAATAATAACAATAATAATCTCAGTTTTAAATACAGTTATTAATGTTAAATGCACTTCATGCTAAAGGATTCTTTGCGACATATATTGGCCATATTCAGCTGTTGTTGTTGTTAACATGGCTGTTATGTTCAGTTTTAAATCGCAATAGCTATCATAAATTGAGCCAACTGGGTTTTGACGGCAGTCGCAAAAGTGATGCGTCTGTTAGGTTGTAACAATAAAGCCATTCATGACCACTAAATTCTATCTTGTGAATACATAACAATGGCATCTGAGCAAAGTATTGGGTGGAATTTCTTTACCAAGCAGGAGAAAACGGAATTTGCAAACTCTGCGAAGGAAATATTTTATTCAAAAGGAGGAAGCACACTTACTTAATGTGCCCCACATTATTTTATTTTTATATTATGTATTTGCTTATTTATTTTTAAATAAAGGCTACTTATTTGATCTTTTTGGTAAGAAACCGTATCTGTGCAATAACTGTAGATAAAGCATTCCGTATAGGAAGCAACATGATTACTATTAATGGATCACAGAGTTATCACTGACATAAACTAACAAGAGGTTGTTATGTTGTTTTCTTTCCGATTTAGTTCCTGAGAAGTCACTGCAGTTATTATTATTATTGAGGTGTACTTGCCGCTCGCTTTGTTATAGTTTTCTGTAAAACATTGATATCCTGTCAATTAAGAAAAGTTTTAATGCAAAGCTTGTTTTAATGTTGTCTATTATGCCGACCAAAGACCCACGCTTACAACTGTATTTGTCATATTTTCAACATTTTCTTAAAATTCTCACATTAATAAATCGATACCCGTGCTCCCAAGTGGCGCACCCGATAAAAGGCGCTCCGCGTGGAGTGCAGGATGCGCCATATAGCCTGGATGTCATCGGTTCGAGTCCAGGCTATTCCACTGCCTCGGCTCACCGCACACCAGCGACCCCTGTAGTCTGGCCGGGCGCCTGCGGGCTTGCCTGTAAGCTGGACCAGAGCTGCGTTGTCCTCCGACGCTGTAGCTCTAAGGTGGCTGCAAGGTGAGTTTGCTGTGTGAAAAGAAGAGGTCGGCTGATGGCACACGCTTTGGTGGACGGCGTGTGTTTGTCTTCGCAGCTCCCAAGTCAGCACGGGGGTGGTAATGTTGAGCTGAGCTTAAAAATAATTGGATATGCCAAATTGGGAGAAAATAAGATAATTGGCGACTACAAAATTTATAAAAATAAATAAATAATAACAAATAAAACGATACCCGGGTAGTAAAAAGAGACCCAGGTAGTGTGGGGTAATTTAAAACCCAACAGGTACCCGTGCCAACCTCCAATTTATATATTATATATATATATATATATATATATATATATATATATATATATATATATATATATATATATATATATATATATATACACAGACGTGCTCAAATTTGTTGGTACCCTTACAGCTCATTGAAATAATGCTTCATTCCTCCTGAAAAGTGATGAAATTCAAAGCTATTTTATCAGGTATACTTGCATGCCTTTGATATGTCATAGAATAAAGCAAAGAAGCTGTGAAAAGAGATGAATTATTGCTTATTCTACAAAGATATTCTAAAATGGCCTGGACACATTTGTTGGTACCCCTTAAAAAAGATAATAAATAATTGGATTATAGTGATATTTCAAACTAATTAGTTTATTTAATTAGTATCACACATGTCTCCAATCTTGTAATCAGTCATTCAGCCTATTTAAATGGAGAAAAGTAGTCACTGTGCTGTTTGGTATCATTGTGTGCACCACACTGAACATGGACCAGAGAAAGCAAAGGAGAGAGTTGTCTGAGGAGATCAGAAAGAAAACAATAGACAAGCATGGTTAAGGTAAAGGATATAAGACCATCTCCAAGCAGCTTGATGTTCCTGTGACAACAGTTGCAAATATTATTAAGAAGTTTAAGGTCCATGGAACTGTAGCCTATTGTTGAGTGTATTCACTAGACAGCTAACACGTTCCAGAGCTGTCGCCAGAGGCCAGCACAAACCCGGAACAGCACTTCACTTGTACCACTGTAAAACTGTATTGCACCACAATCACTATTTCACGCACTAACTTGTGTATGTGTTTTGTGTTTAATGTGGTAATACAAGAACGGGACTATTATTTCGGGACCAGCATGGGGGATTATAAATGCAAGTAATACACGCCGCTGTATTACTTACCATCATTATTATTTCCTGATTGTTTCGCAGTCAGGCACTGGACAAAAACAACTAATAAAAACAAACCTTTTCACTTGTATTACAATTGTCTGTCTGTTCTTTAATCACCTGCACCTGTACACTATTAACCACTTTGCCACATGACCCAGAGGCCTTGATTGCTTTCTAACCTTCTGATGCAGCAGGTCAACATACAGTACGAGCTGCAAATTAGAATCTATAAATAAAAGCCAAGAATCACTGTCCTCCTTATATACAGTAATGTAACCTAGGTCATCATCTGCCTATATGAAATATTCCAGAATAATGGCCATGCTGCCCATTCTTGTAAAAATGTTAATGAACCTAAATATGTGATTACATTCTGAGCTCTCTATGAAAAGAGATTTTAACTTTTTTTTTTTGTTGTTAATTAGATTTGGCTATTTTCCCTGTTTATTCCCAGATTACCCTTAAACAGGTGCTCGCTGTTGCCTTCAGTGACTTTCCATGTGAGGGAGGCTGACAACAAAGTAGCACTGTACTCCCTCAGGCCAGCACAGTCCCATTTCTGCTTCTAGGGATATCACTGAACACCTTGGCTTCAGAGACTCCACCAAGCACTTTCATTCTATTCAGCACTGAGATCCTTGGCTCACCTCCCAGCGTCAGCACGATGTACCCTGCTTCAACCCCTCAGTTCAGCAAAGCACTTTGGCTCCCCTGTTAGGACAGCAATGTACACGTTTGCTATCATTTTGGGACAACATCAATCAACTTGGTCCAGATCCTTAGACAAAATCCTTCAAAACAGCTTGGCTCAAAATTCACAGGGTCTGCTCCAACAAGCCAGCAGTCCTCAAATATGTTCCTGTGGGCATAGTTTTTTTTTTTTTTTTTTTACTACACTATGCAACACAATGCCCTGTAGTTACAATCAAAGGTGCAAAGGCAGCTTTAAATCCCCAGAGTTAAGTTCCAGGGCGTCAGCAGTGAGCCCTTTGACTTTACTCACTGGTAACACCTTGGGGTTGATTTTAATAATATAAACAGCAGCGGATCTAACTAATAGTGTCCTTAAACTCATAAACCTGATCTATCACTGTACTTTTATTGTATTGAAGTTAATAATGACTTCAATACAAAACACACACACACACACACACACACACACACAGAGGATTACAGAGTTAAAGGTCAGCTGTATTTATATCCCACTCCTTTTAAAATAATGAATAAAGACACTTGACTGTGACAATGAGGCTCTGAACCTTAAGACAGCCTTAAAATGCAATGGCTTTTGCTCTCCTAAAGAGTGCAAATCTGTATTGTCACCCAGACTAAATAACGTTTAATTTTTTCAGAAGAGAAAGCCTCAGTGTTCTGCATAACCAAGATTGAGAGTATCCACATCAACATATTTTCTAGTACAAGAGAGATTTAAAAGTGGTTCTTAGCTGCTTCTGAGGTTGAAAGCCCAAGAGCAGTCACATCAGTATGGGCTTGGATTTATTATTATTATTATTATATATATATTTTTTTTTTATGAGTGTGGCATGCACACCCATCTTTATCTGTAATAACATGTTACTTTGCCTGATAGCCACATAAGATATTGGGGGAAAAAAGCATTTGCTCTTCACTGCCTCATGCAGCAAAATGGCCTGGCCTGAAAATAAAAAAAAAATTGAACTGCTTATGTTAGAAAATACTTGTCTTGCATTAATACAAACAGATATAGCACCCTACGTCTGTCCTTATCATTTTTTCAGTTGGTGTTAAACATGTTTACTAATGGAAAATGTGGTTCTTAAGCAAGACCTACAGTGGATCAATGCACTTGTATAACAAAATGAGGTAAGAAAAGGCCTGCCAATAACACTGACTCCTTGTAAGCTTCTCACATTTCTTAGCTTTTCTGGGCCACCACTTCACACCTCTTGGGGACACCGATGTAAATTACTGTTTAATGCTGACCTCCCCCTGCTAATATGTTGAACTGGTGACAGGTTGTTTTAAAACAATCTTTTCCCCGTCTTTAAAATCCTTGGGGAAGCTGTACATGTCTAACTAAGTCACTAAAAAAAAGCTGCTACTAAGTGATGCGCAAATGGCAATGCCTTGTACAATATTTTTCCGACTGCCCCCTGGACCTTTTAACTGTGCTGTTTTCATTCATGTGTGCCTGCATGAGCTGCAAAACATCTGCTACTGTCCAGCGTTACAGAGGAGCTGTGAAATAAAACTGCTAATACCTCATCTATCTCTTCTTTTACCTCCATTGAATTCCTGAGTACATGCTATTTGGTCCTGCAAATTTATTCATGTTCTTACTCCATTTTCTCTTCAGGCAACATTGATTGAACCTGAAGCTATTCCCTCTAATGCCTCCATACTCCTAATGAAGCATATATATATATATTAGCTCAAAGAGCCAGCTGCCCAACGTTTCGATATGTTGTACATATCTTTCTCAAGGGAGCCTGTGTTTGAATCAAAACATTGGAGGTATTTATAGGTTTTTGACGGCATGACAACTATTTGTTATTGTTTACATTCAAATCCATGATTTATTCTTACATGATGTAATGGTGTTCTATATATTATATAATGTATATAATAATTATATATAATTATATAATGGTGTTGTATATATATATATATATATATATATATATATATATATATATATACACAGTGCCTTGCAAAAGTATTCCGACCCCTGACCAATTCTCTCATATTACTGAATTACAAATGGTACATTGAAATTTCGTTCTGTTTGATATTTTATTTTAAAACACTGAAACTCAAAATCAATTATTGTAAGGTGACATTGGTTTTATGTTGGGAAATATTTTTAAGAAAAAAAAAAAAACTGAAATATCTTGCTTGCATAAGTATTCAACCCCCACACATTAATATATGGTAGAGTCACCTTTCGCTGCAATAACAGTCTTTTGGGGTAAGTATGTACCAGCTTTGCACACAGTGTCGGAGTGATTTTGGCCCATTCTTCTTGGCAGATTTGCTCCAGGTTGTTCAGGTTGGTTGGACGACGCTTGTGGACCGCAATTTTCAAATAGTGCCAGATTCTCAATGGGATTGAGATCAGGACTTTGACTGGGCCACTGTAGGTCATTCACCTTTTTGTTCTTGAGCCACTCCAATGTTGCTTTGGCCTTGTGCTTAGGATCATTGTCCTGCTGAAAGGTGAATTTCCTCCCAAGCTTCAGTTTTTTAGCGGACTGAAGCAGGTTCTCTTGCAGTATTTCCCTGTATTTTGCTCCATCCATTCTTCCTTCAATTCTAACAAGATGCCCAGTCCCTGCTGATGAGAAGCATCCCCACAGCATGATGCTGCCACCACCATACTTCACTGTAGGGATGGTGTGTCTTGAGGCATGGGCAGTGTTAGGTTTGCGCCACACATAGCGCTTTAAGTTTTGGCCAAAAAGCTCTATCTTGGTCTCATCTGACCACAAAACCTTTTCCCACATCGCAGCTGGGTCACTCTCATGCTTTCTGGCAAACTCCAGACGTGCTTTCAGATAGTACTTTTTGAGTAACAGCTTCTTTCTTGTCACCCTCCCATACAGGCCAGTGTTATGCAGAGCTCTTGATATGGTTGACTGGTGCACCATTACTCCACTCCCAGCCACTGAACTCTGTAGCTCCTTCAAAGTGATTGTTGGCCTCTCTGTGGCTTCTCTCACAAGTCTCCTCCTTGTTTGAGCGCTGAGTTTTAAGGGACGGCCTTTTCTTGGCAGTGCCTGGGTGGTGTGATGCAGCTTCCACTTCCTGATTATTGATCCAACTGTGCTCACTGGGATATCCAAACACTTGGATATTATTTTGTACCCTTTCCCTAATCTATGCATTTGTATTACTTTATCTCTAACTTCTGTAGAATGCTCTTTGGTCTTTATTTTCCTTCAGATTCACAGCCTGACCAATGATCCTTCAACAGTGGGGTTTTTATCCAGAAAATGTGACAGCAACTTTAATGGTTCACAGGTGGAGGCCAATGGTAAGGTAATTGTGTCCTCGTTAGGGCAATTTCTTTCATCGGTGTAAACTGGGAGTTTCCACAGCACAGGGGTTGAATACTTATGCAAGCAAGATATTTCAGTTTTTTATTTTTCTTAAAAGTATTTCCCAACATAAAACCAATGTCACCCCACTTGGAGAACGCTCGTTTTAGCTTCATGGCTCCGACTCTCTGCTCAGCTTTGGTGTGTGATGCTCCCACCATCGCTCGCTTTAAATCAACTCTTAGCTGTTGTGTCATTGCTACTTTTTTTTTTTTTGTTACGCATCTACAATATTTTAGAATTCTTTTTACATCCTAGCCTTGTATTTAATGAATTACGCATTGTTTTTCACTGTATTTAATTTATTATGCATTTTTCACTGTATTTAATGTATTATGCTGTATCTTGTAAAGCACTTTGTGATGGTGGTCCACTATGAAAGGCACTAAATAAAATAAAGATTGATTGACTGATAATAGTATTTACAATTAAGGGGAATATAACTGTTACTCAATGAATACTTTGTTTTATTTAGACAATTTAAAGTTATTAATAAAAGAAAATCCTTTTTTTAAAACAAAGAAGTGTTTTTACAGAAATACAAAACCAGTGTGTTGTGTTCCCCATCACTTTGAGAAATAAAGAGAGATAGCATACCATCAATTTCCAATTGTCATGTTATTTCTTGCCATTTGATTTATTTGTATTTGCGCTACGCATGTACAGTATTTCTATATTTGCTACTCCTTTTAAATCAATAGTTTTAATTTTTTATTCGCTCACTCACATCGTATACACCTCATCCTCTCCTCCTGCTTTTGCACCTCGTTGACTACCAGCTTCCTCCTTTGAGCTGGGGCTGCCTTGTGCCATGTAGGAGGAGCTGAACTGAGACCAAGACCCCCTCTTCCATGCTGAACTTGCCCCATGATATCACCAATTCGAAGGGCAGCCTTTGCATCTTCCACAGCTTTCTTTGCCGCCCACTTTCTTCCAGTTTTCAACACAGGTGCTGCCTCCCTTACGCATTTGTCGCGTGACTCTACTAATGTCATTTCCAGTCTGACCTTGGCGCACTTAAACTCCTCGGTTAGAGCGGAGACTGGTAGCTGCAGTATTCCTTTATCATAAAGTCCCACTCTGCTGAGGCAGCGTGGAACTCCCAACCATTTCCTGATGTATGAACTGATTAAAGCTTCCAGCTTCTCTACTGTTGTCAAAGAAACTTCATACACAGTCAGTGGCCACGGCAAACTCAGCAGTAGACCAAACTGAAAGCACCAGAGCTTTAGTTTGCCTGCTAAAGCGCTGCTGTCTATGCTCTTCAACCCTTCCACTGCTTGTTGTCGAACTTCTCCCACACAAACTGTGTCCTTTAGATCCCCGTCGTACCATCTCCCAAGACTCTTCACTGGCTTCTCAGACACTGTTGGTATTGCCTTACCATTAATGAAGAATGTTTTATCTACTTCTTTACCTTTAATTATAGAGATGCTCCTTGATTTAGTGGGCTTGAATTGCATTCGTGCCCATTCAATGTTATTGGTTAATTTGCCCAATAACCGATTAGTGCAGGCTACTGTTGTAGTTATGGTTGTCATGTCATCCATGTATGCTCGAATTGGTGGTAGTCGCATTCCAGAAGCCAAGCGCTCCCCTCCTACTACCCATTTTGATGCCCTAATGATTACTTCCATTGCCATGGTAAAAGCCAGTGGAGAAATGGTGCATCCTGCCATTATTCCAACCTCTAGGCATTGCCATGTAGTGCTGAATTCTGAAGTTGAAAAACTAAATTGCAAATCTCCAAAGTAGGCTTTCACTAAATTTGTTATCGTCATCGGTACACTGAAAAGATCAAATGCTGCCCAAAGAAGTTCATGTGGCACTGAACCATATGTATTAGCCAAATCCAGGAATGTCACATGGAGCTCCTTCCTCTCCTTTTTGTCTGAATGAATTTGTTGCCAGATCACATTGATGTGTTCTAAGCATCCTGGGAAACCTGGAATGCCCGCTTTTTGTATTTAAGTGTCAATGAAGCAGTTCTTTAATTGGCAAGTTGACAATCTCTGAGCAATAATGCTGAAGAAAATCTTGCCTTCTACGTTTAATAGGGAAATAGGACGAAACTGACTGATGCTTGTAGAAAATAGAAAATTATTGACCCGAGGGAATACTATTGTTACCAACAGGGCTATAATAAGTGAGGCAAGCTTGGATAGTAAAATATTTAAAAAATATTGGATAGTATATATTTTGTTTAAATATAGTTGATACAGCATACGTAAATAAATATTGACTTATATATTTTGTTTCAATATAGCTGATACATATAGTAATCATCAGTATTTAGTTGTGGTCAGTAATTCAGTCTTAGGATTGTGCGACACCCAGTCGGGAAAAACTCAACTGTGATGTCAAACCAAAACTGAGCACAACTGATCACAGAATCTGTGCATACTCAGATGAGATGAGTCGGGACGGCTTGAGTCGGGCTGTGTGCGGCAGGCTTAAGGATGTTAGGGCAATAGTTCAATCCATTTTTGCTCCTATGGTGAGGTTTTAACCAAATCACATGCCAGAATTTCCAACATTTATATATAATATATATATATATATATATATATTTTTTTTACTATTGAAACTGTTCAGCATGCACAGTAAATCCTAGATGGACTTCATTGTTAAAAATCTGATTTTTACGCACTGAAAGGATTTAGTGGTTTAATTACTATTAATTTTTTTTTTTTTAAGTTTTTGTTTTAAATGTCTTTAAGTTAGGTTAAAATGATTAATAAAAAATCCACTTAGATTTGTTTCTGTTTAAATCTAAAATTAATTTGACCACCCTAAGATTAGCAATCGGTATGTTGATATTAATTCTGTATATGCATCAAGGATTTTACTAGTAGTTTTAGCTAGCAGTATGCACACCATTGTATGTTCTAATAGGATCTGAGATGAAAATTGCTACTTGCGGCTGCTGTCGTAGTCCTGCAAAAGTTTTATGAAACCCTTTTTTTTTTTTTTTATTTGCGAGGTGCTTACGAGGGCGAATTGTCGCAAATCACTTTTGTGAAATGGGGCCCAGGTTTCTCATTGAGCAAAGGCACCTGTCTATCATTGTCTGTATTTATAGACATAATTAAAAACAAACCAAAAAATCTACATTTTAATCAAGTGTTAGCACCAGCCAAATAGCTTAGCACTGTAGAATCTTGTATTAAAAAAAAAAAAAAAAACACAGGTTGGAAAACTGCAAACTTTTAAACAGAATAAATAAAAGTAGTTAAAATAGTTTCTTTTATGCATTGAATCCTGCTTACAATAAAATGTTCAAGTCTATACACCTCCTACATTTTACAGTACCTTTCAGTATGCACTTGAAATATATTACAAGCACTTAAGCATGAACAATGTGATGTGGCAAACCAGACCAGGTTTTTTTTTTTTTTTATTTTTTTTTTTTTAATATGGCCTAAAAAAATGTAAATGTTGCATTTTAAGTTTCAAAATGTGGAAATGATTTTTCACAGCTACACATAGATGTATTACATTTATAATTCATACCAAAAAAACCACTCAAAATCATAACAGTTTACAATTTGCTGTTTTCCCCCCTCCTTGGTGATTTACAATGCAATTTTCTACCCAACTAATTTCACTAAAGGAGATAATGGCTTGAATGTAAGGCTAATCAAGTGCCAATCAGGCCTCTGTGAAGCGCAGAATGTCAAATATAGAACTATTTTTTTTTTTTTACAAGTCATAAAATTGATTTAATGTTCAATTGTCTGCCATCAACATACTGCAATGAAAATATGAGCTTGATGAAGCATTCTTATTTCTCCAGTGGATTTCCAAACAAACAGCTTTCATTTTTTTTACTTTTGCCTTCATTAATATTCCAACTCTAATTCCTGTACTAATGCTGGATTAAGACAATTAGCTGTGTAACTGTCATTCACAGTGGATGATTAATCAAGCAGGGTCTTCCACCGAAATACTTCAGCTATGTTCTTCATTTAAGGTTTTAATGGACTGGACAGGTCATTGAGGCATTATGTAAAATACATATAGCTAATCACTTGAATAGCTAACTTACTTGTTGGCATTTCCTCAATAGGTAAATAATACAGTATGCTGCCACTTAATATCTGATCAAAATTGTGATCTTGCAAAAAAAAAAAAAACGTAGTTCAGTAAATATTTTGACAAACTGTTTCAATGGGGGAGTTTCCATGTATGTTCTAATTTTTCGAGACATTGTGCTCGAACCAAATGAAAAATGGCCCTATACAAGGAAAGGAGGAGGTCGATATGCAAATTAGCCATGCGTAGCGTTCTCATATTGTTTTCGCAGACACCTCAGGAAAATGACTTATTAATTAAAGAAAATAAATAAATAAATTAACCTGGAGGTATACAATGACACTGATGAACCCAGCCATTGCAGATCACCATGGCGGAGACGTAGGATTATAGAGATCTGTGCCAAACACCTTCCACGTATGCTCCAAAGCTGTCTGAATTGGGAGCAGTGGACATTTTCGCGTAAAATGTGGGTTTCCATGTGAAAATGGGCGTGGATTTCCCGTGTTTTATGTCATGCTCACGAGTAAATGAGATTTATCCTATCCCTCTCTGCGGTCGTTTTCGGTCACAAACCTGATCCTGTTGAGCTGTTCTCCCAAACGTGTATGCATATCGCTACTACACTTGTAATTAACAACAAATGGAAACTCATCTTCAAAGTTGTACGGCAAGTGGTTCAAACTAGCAACGAGTACGAACTACCACTTTGCTTGGGATTCATCGACGATGAAAAAGCCATTGACTGTTTACACAAGATCTGTATTAAGCTCTCTGAAAAAACAAGGAATTGAGAAAACGTACACAGACACCAGTACCATATACAAGAATGCAACATCTACAGTAAGACTCCATAAAAACAGCAACAAAATCATAATTAAAAAAGGAGTTTGTCAAGGAGATACAATTTCCCCAAAGCTCTTCACCTCCACCCTAGAAGACATTTTCAAAACACTGGATTGGGAAAATAAAGGGCTGAAGATCAATGGAGCCTACTTGAATCACCTATGATTTGCTGACGACATCCTCATATTTACAACGTGCCCAGAAGAATTACAAACAAGAATACAGGAACTGCACAAGGCTAGCATCAAAGCGGGTTTGAAAATGAACCTGAAGACTCAAGTCATATTCAAAAAATATACCACTCCACAGGCAAAAGAAGTCAATGAGATCAAGCTTGAAGAAGTCAATAACTACGTATACTTAGGACAGTTAGTTACGGCAATGGAGAACCAAATGTGTGAAATCATCAGAACAGCAAAAATGAGCTGGAGTGCCTTTGGAAGAGGAAAGTGACCGATGTGTGCTGCCAGTGCTAACTTATAGATGCAAAACCTGGACCCTCCATGCAAAAATGACAATGACAGTATGGACAAATGCATGCTGGGAATAACAAGAAGTGACAGGAAAAGGACGGAATGGATAAGAGCGCAAACAAAAAGTATGCAATTTTATTATAAGAACAATAAAAAATTTAATGGCTCTGGGCCGGGCATGTAGAAGAACAGACGTTCGCTGGACCAATGAGATACTAGACTGGATCCCAAGAGATATAAAGTGACCAAGAAGACCAGGAAGATGGCAAGATGAAATTAGGAAACATGCCGGAGCAACATGGATGAGGGATGAGGCAGACAGGCTTTTGTGGAAGAATCTTAGGGAGGCCTTCATCCAGCAGTGGATTGAAAAATGCTGAAGATGATGAGGATGATGAGATTAATTATATATATATATATATATATATATATATATATATATATATATATATATATATATATATATATATATATATTAGGGCTTTTAAACAACTAAAAAAAATGATCAGGATTAAAAAAAGTGATTTTAGTTAATCTCGGTTTTAATTGCATATTAAATTGATATAATTACTACATCCATCTAATTTAAATTTGTCTTATTACTGATGCTTTTATTATTATTATTATTATTATTATTATTATTATTATTATTATTATTAACTATCAATAAAATTGTTTAAAATGTATTTATGTATTTATTTAACCAGAAAATGTACCCATTGAGACCGTCACCAAAATTTATTAGGGGCAATAAATAAATACAACCAACACAATAAAATGTGCGGTTCAAGCTTGATCAGCAGCATACAGGAGATCAGAAAATAGAATGAATAGGATATCTATTTTTAAATGTGATTGTGGACTGAATTTTTTTTTTTT